>NW_015177025.1:946490-966171 GCF_001447785.1 Gekko japonicus | reverse complement strand
TTTCCCCTTCGCCGATCGGGGCCACGCCCACAACATGATCGACGTGGTTGCGTCACCTCTGGTGACGCAGCCATGCTGCGCTTCAGTGGGTGGAGTCCCCCCCGGGGCCCGATTCCGCCGCGGCAGAAATCGGGCCTCCGAAGCGGGGGATTCCCTGCCCCCCGCCCCAATTTGGCAACCCTATCTTGATGCTATCACTGAGCACTTTATTACTATTAAAGTACTTGTTTTATCTTGTTTTAATGTTTTATACTGGCACATGTTGCCCTTGTTTGTGAGCCGCCCTGAGCCCGTTCGTGGGGAGGGCGGGATAGAAATGCAATAATAAATAAATAAATGTTTTTATGATGCCAGGGGCCTTGTAAGCTGCCCTGAGCCTGCTTTGGTGGGGAGGGTGGGGTATAAATCAATTCAATCAATCAATAAAGAGGGCTTCTGTGCACACGGTTGCCCCTGTACAAAATGGTTTCCAAACTTACTTGGATGATTAGGGACTGTGGTCCATGCTGCTGCATATGGCTTATTGTAAGTAGGATCCTAATGTAAATTTCATACCACTTGAATGTGTCATGTTAATATTTATATACTATGCTTTCGTTCTTTCTGTTGGTTCCTTCCTGGAATAAATGGTGTCGACTTTTTATCGCCACCAGACTGTTTAATTTTGCTGCTGCAGCCGAACATGGCCACAGATCTGTCTATTAAGTGCCATGCTGGGCAGATAGCGTGGTGCAGTGGTTAGAGTGCCTTGCTGAACTCTGGGAGATCCAGGTTCAAATTCCCCTTCTGGCATGCAAGCCTGCTGGATGACCTTGGATCCGAATATGTGTTGCATGCACAGGGAAGCTTATACCCAGAATTGAATTTTGTTGGTCTTAAAGGTGCCACTAGAGACTCAAAACTGTTTAAATTGGCCAGGTTGCGCACACTCTCAGCCTAACCTACCTCACACGTCCAGGCAGTCAGCCGTGTTGGTCTGACTTTTTCAAATACATTGGAATGGCAGATGAGGTTCTAAACATATAGACAGGGATTTAACGGCAAATTAACATGTACATATGCTAACCAATGCTCCCTCTAAGCTGTGGAGTCTTGTGAGCAAAAATTCTACTTTGTGAACTGCTGGTCTTAAAAGTTGTGAGTGAGCAATTTGTTGTTGTTGTTTTGTCGCACAGTCGAGTCCGACACCCCATGGACCAGATCACGCCAGGCCTTCCTGTCTTCCGCCGTCCTCTGAAGTTGGCTCAACTTCATGTTCGTTGCATCTATGGCACTGTCTAACCATCTCATCCTTTGCCATCCCCGTCTTCTTTGACCTTCAATCTTTCCCAGCATCATGGCCTTCTTCTCCAGTGAGTGCTCCCTTCTCATTGGGTGGCCAAAGTATTTGCGCTTCAGTTTCATTATCTGTCCTTCCAGGGAACAGTCAGGGTTTATTTCTTTTAGGATTGACTGATTTGATCTTCTTGCAGTCCAAGGGACTCTCAAGAGTCTTCTCCAGCACCATAGTTCAAAATAATCTATTCTTTGGCGCTCGGCCTTATAGTCCAACTCTCGCAGCCATACGTGACTACTGGGAATACCATTGCTTTGACCATGCGGACCTTTGTTGGCAGGGTGATGTCTCTACTTTGTATAATGCTGTTTAGGTTCGCCATCGCTTTCCTCCCAAGTAACAGGCATCTTTTAACTTCATGGCTGCTGTCAATTTGGATACTGCATAAATCAGTTTGCTTTGGAGCCATCCTTCCTGAGCTAAGAGAAAAATCTGTGAGCCGGAGGCTAAAAAACTGTGAGGTAGCTCACACTAACTCAGCTTAGAGGGAACACTGATTGTCCTCACATATGTGTTCTCAACAAGGAGGAGTATAAATCCTCTATATTTTAGTGTATTTCATTTTCAGAATAGACATCAGGGCTCTTTTTGTAGATAAAGACCAGCAGGAACTCATTAGCATAATTCTTCTCCAGTGAGTGCTCCCTTCTCATTGGGTGGCCAAAGTATTTGCGCTTCAGTTTCATTATCTGTCCTTCCAGGGAACAGTCAGGGTTTATTTCTTTTAGGATTGACTGATTTGATCTTCTTGCAGTCCAAGGGACTCTCAAGAGTCTTCTCCAGCACCATAGTTCAAAATAATCTATTCTTTGGCGCTCGGCTTTCCTTATAGTCCAACTCTCGCAGCCATACGTGACTACTGGGAATACCATTGCTTTGACCATGCGGACTTTTGTTGGCAGGGTGATGTCTCTACTTTGTATAATGCTGTTTAGGTTCGCCATCGCTTTCCTCCCAAGTAACAGGCATCTTTTAATTTCATGGCTGCTGTCAATTTGGATACTGCATAAATCAGTTTGCTTTGGAGCCATCCTTCCTGAGCTAAGAGAAAAATCTGTGAGCCGGAGGCTAAAAAACTGTGAGGTAGCTCACACTAACTCAGCTTAGAGGGAACACTGATTGTCCTCACATATGTGTTCTCAACAAGGAGGAGTATAAATCCTCTATATTTTAGTGTATTTCTTTTTCAGAATAGTAGACTAGAATACCGAATGGATGTCTGCTGACAGCATTACATCCAGCTCAAAATATACTGTTAAGTGCCCTCCACCCACCCTCCATGCTGGAGAGGAGATAATTAAGATTCTGTTACTTCCCACAATCTTTTTCACTTTGCATAACTTAAACGTCATCATGTTACATGTTAATTTGCTGTTAAATCCCTGTCTATAAGTTTAGAACCTCATCTGCCATTCCAGTGTATTTGGTGCCTCATGCAGGAAAGCTCACACCTGGAATAAGCCTGTTGTTGGTCTTAAAGGTGCCACTGGACTCTAAATTTGTTCTACCTCACAGGGTCGTTGTGTGAACAGAAGGGGAGAATGTTGTCATAAGCCACTCGGGGAGAAAATTGGTCTATAAGGATTGGTAAATAAAATTAGTAATGTAGGAGGGTGACGGGTTAAGGGCACCTTTGGATCTTAAACTGTCAAATCTCAGTGGGTGTTGCCTTTTGTCTTAAAACCGGTTTTGGGATTTGATCTGAATGTCAACACCCGAAGGCCAGTTTTGGTGGCCCGGTGGGGAATATATATTAATTAGGAATAGATGTGTGTTCAGAAATGTAATCGACACAAGGCGCGACGTGTGGGCATTTCGCCTTCCCTCGCACCCGTCGAAATCGCGCCTTCCCTCCTCATCTGCCTCCCTCTCCTGAGGTAAACTCGTAGACGAGCCGAACCCCCAGCGAACCCCCTTTTATCAGGCCCTGCGGAAGGATCCCGTCGCCATTTATTTTCTCTTCACCGCAAGGAGGAGCACCGACATATTCTTACGCAGCCGGGTAGCCGCCTCAGGAGCATCCTTAGGGCGAACCCGAGAGAGAGGGAGGGGGGGATTCCTTTTTCGAGCGCCAATTGGCTGCCGTCCTTACAGCCGTCCCACCTTCGCGGCATTTTCCCTTAATTGGATTGGCCGACCGGCGTGCAGTGATTGGCAGAGCTCTTTCGCCTCCCCCCCCCCCGGTTCCAGGATGGACAAGACGCACCGGCCTATCCGCTGGAAAGCCGCCGGGAAGGATTGGAAGGCGAGAGACGCTCTCTTCCCTTCTGATTGGGGGACGGAGCCGAGGGGGCGGGACTTTTTGTGGAGGGAGGCGGGGGAGCGGGTCCAGCGAGTCATCGGGTCAGTGTAGAGGCGGCGGTCGTGACAGGCGCGTCGCCGCCCTTCGGGCTCCCTTCGTCTGCGGGCGCCGCTCGGGCAGTCCGTGATGGGGCAGGGCGGCTTCGCCCCCCAGGGCTTGGTCAGCTTCTTCTTTCTCCGGCGAAGCGGCTGATAACAACGACCGTGTCGCTCCTCCCTTGACCGGCGCGCAGAGGTAAAAAAGGGAGGGGGGGGAGAGGAGAGAAGGGTGGTCCGTGGGCTCATTCATCCCCCCCAAAAAACAACAACACAACAACCCCGCAAGAGTGGATGATACTTTCACCCTCCTCAAGAAATTTCTCTAAATATCATTTAATTTATTTGTTTATCGTTTGCATTTATAATAAAAGGCCCAGACTCAGAAGGTGCGTGAATGATGCGGCAGTCTTGTTAGAAGCAGTGAGGAATCTGGGTCTGATTGACGTCTGGAACGAGGAGAGGGAGGAGAAGATGATGCTTAAATATATCTAGAAGATGCTTGTTGTGACTGTGGGAAAGGGTAAAGTGAATCACGTTTTAGGGTTTTTATTTTTGGTTTGGGGGGCACATCAGGTTCTGGAATACGCATTAGATCTTTCCTGTTCAGATTAGAGTTGCTGATGGTTCTGGGTCTGATTGACGTCTGGAACGAGGAGAGGGAGGAGAAGATGATGCTTAAATATATTTAGAAGAGGATTGTTGTGACTGTGGAGAGGGTATACGTGAATCACGTTTTAGGGTTTTTGTTTTTGGGGGTACATCAGGTTCTGGAATACGCATTAGATCTTTCCTGTTCAGATTAGAGTTGCTGATGGTGAGAGGTTAGAATAAGGATGTACCTCTGTTGTCCTGGCTGGAGAGAAATTCTGTGCATCTGTTTGGTGTTTGGCATTGGCATTTTGTCTTTCGGCAGGCCAGATATATGTTCTTCGTTATGTCAGATCTGTCTGGCCTGCCTCTCTCCAAAGGACCCAGTCATGTTAGTATTATTAGAATTAGTGTGATGTAATTTTCTGTATGTATTTAGTATGAAGAGATATATGTTGGCTGAATGAATCCCTTAATAGTGCTAATATGCTAGCATTTAATTAGACATCTATTAGTATTGCCTAGAGGCTTTACATCATAGGGAATAGGTGGTTTATAAATCAAAATAGTAATGATGATGATGATGATAGTAATAACGATGGCGACGATGGAATATATTTAAAAACTTCCTTTATATAATACATTGAAAAGTTATCTTCCCAAAACGTGGTTTGGCATTTAATTAAAGACATCTATTAGTATTGCCTAGAGGCCTTACATCATAGGGAATAGGTGGTTTATAAATCAAAATAATAATGATAATGATGATAGTAATAACGATGACGACGATGGAATATGTTTAAAAACTTCCTTTATACATTGAAAAGTTATCTTCCAAAAACGTGGTCTTGAAGTGGCTCAAAGAAATCAAACTAAAAACACAGTAAATATTTATTTATTTATTATTTATTTATTTTTGGATTTATATCCCGCCCTCCCCAAAGGCTCAGTATATAACTCAGTAAGGGTTTACTCCAGGTGTAACTCCTGGCAGTTGCCTCTTGGTAGTTGTAGTTGGGGATGGAGGAGCTTTCAAATGGCGCTTATATCTTTGCTTCTCTGCCAAGTTGCCTACTGAGACAGCTTCCAGGGTTCTATAATTAAAACGTGTATCACATAGCAAAGACTAGTATAAATATGATCATGGTGGGATATAAATTAAATAAAGGGTCATCAGTCTTATGGTGAGATTCCAATTAAATGAACAAGTTTACCACTATTTTAACCATTACTTATCAGTCAACTCAAATGATTTAGGGACGGTACGGAAATTAAAAACAAATTCGGGTCCGCTCAGAGGCTGACATTCTAGAAGAGAGAACACATTAGGAAGGGAAGAAGGGTGAACTGGAAAAAAGCCTCATTAAAGCAGGTGCGCCTGGCAAGTGTCACAAAGAGCAAGTCAGATGTGTAGTGTCTGTAAACACCGTGCAAAATTAAAACAGACATACACACTGTTCCCCCCACTTATGTGTTGCTTATTCAGGAGTAAACCCTGGATGTAATCTCAAGAAAATACATACTGGGATGGTTGCATCCTTAAAATCCCAAATACTTGGGCCCTGAAGTTTTGGCTGAATCTGAGAGTGAACCTGGAAGAGGCATTGGTGGTGGCACTGGAGTCTCTGATGTGTAGTTGGTAGAAGGGTGTGTGTGTGTGTGTGACCATGATGCACAGTTCATGTATCTAGCTATATGCATGTTTATATAATCATATGTTCATCTATACAGCTATGGTGTAGAAGTGTGTACGAAAGATGTCTTTCACACACACAGATTCATGGAGTCTATAGTTCTAAGTACTGCAAGACACACACCTATATGAACATCAGGATATGAGGCTAGCAGATTTTACCTGTATATTCTAAAACGGCCAGACAGCGGTAATTTTTTCGGTCTTAAAATGTGTATATATTTGTGAATATACATCATCTCTGTGTACCAGTCTCTCTTGTCCTCTTAGATATGTGCATATATTTGTTTTGTGATACTTCCCCTGCAGTCTTTCCTCATGACAATGCAGGAGCACACACCCCTCCCATGACCTGAGCTCTCCTGCCTTTCTTTCTCCCCATCATTGAATTCCGACACGAGATTGCCAACATTTTCCATTTTCTTCTGCCCATCTTGTTCTTAATTTCATATTTCCGGGGGCCTGTTCTTGAGGTCTCATGACAGTCTGATTTAAAATGCCTCCCAACTCAGCCAAGTTTGAGTCTTCCTTTTCTCTCTCTCACTCCCCCCCCCTTCCAGCAAGGCATTACTTCATGTTTTTCTTGAGAGGGAGCCTGTTTGAGTCTGACATGCATGATAGGGAATTTCAGTGGCCTTTGCTATTCCAAAATCTGTTCGGAATCTGACATTGCTTTCAGATGCTCCTGCAGCCTGTATCTTACAGCCCTTTCTCCTGTTTTCAGAAGTGTGGTCTCAAAGGACTCCTTTTGTGTGTACCATACCCTGATCTTTGTTTTAGAAGTAGATAATTTCCTCCAAATTGTAAACTACTGACCACCCCCTTCCACCTCTCTGAGGTTCTGGTGTGGCCTAGGCTTCATCTCTTCTGATTTTTTAAGCAGGGTGGGGTTGCATGCTGAATTCTGCTACATTCTTCACTGTCATAACCCCCCCCCCCTTCCACTGCAGTAGCTGGTTTGGAGTCTATGGGAAGCTCTTTGTTTTGTTTCTGCCCCTGGCTTTTAGGACTCGATTCAGTTGCCATTCTGTTTGTGTGTGTGTGTTTTCCCCTTTCCTCTGTATCCAGCTCCGCACAATTACCGGGGGCAGCCATATTGGAATGATCTTATACTCCTCTAGAAGCTTAGTCAGTGAATGGGGCAGAAGGCTGAAAATGACCAGTTTGGAATTGGGTGGCTTACTGCAAATACTTAAAACTCACAGGGGGTCATGGAACCATCTATTAACGGTTGCACTTGCTTGAATTTCCGCTTAATTATCTCTGTGTGTTCATGATCATGGTGAATCTTTTAGGGTGGGGTTCTTTGGACTCGCAGAGTGTTTTGTCCCTGCTGTCCTTATTTTGTTTTTTAATTGTTATGCAGTCCATTATCTCTGGCTTAGCGGTATTTAAACCTTACCCCATTCCATCTTTTTCCCTGTTCCTTTTGTCTCTGTTTTATTGTAGAGTCGGCAGGGAATGTTCTAAATTTTTATTTCTCATACAGTATTCAGTACATGGTTAGCACTATAAAAATGATGGTGCCTATCAGGTATTTAAGTCTTTCTCTCATTTCCTATTATTATAAATGTTCTGAGATTCGTAACACTGATGGCGAAACTGATATAATTCAGATACTCGGCACTGCTGCTTTAATTTAAGAGCAACTCTCTAGCTGTCTGTGTTGATGTGATCTAAGGGGATGCATTTTCCGGTTTCTGTTCCCTTGCTAGAGTACATGGCACGGCCCTCTGGCTTGTGGGTGCTGAGGCAACTTTGCGTGCTTCTCATATCATCTTAGTCGTGTTACAGTATTTCTGTGCTAGCGAGTCAGATTGTAATTTAAAATCAGTATGCCTGTCCTCAGTATATCTGAGGGCATCTAGAATCCAACTTTGGGGGGGTCAACAGTGGGAGGGCTTCTAATGTCCTGGCCCCACTGGTGGACCTCCTGATGGCACTGGTATTTCTGGCCACTGTGTGATACAGAGTGTTGGACTGGATGGGCCTTTGGCCTGATCCAACATTGGCTTCTCTTATGTTCTTATGTTAAGTGATGCTCTGTATTCTTGGTGCTGGGGGGGCAGTGGGAGGGCTTGTGGTGTCCTGGCCCCACTGCTGGACCTCCTGTTGACACCTGGTATTTCTGGCCACTGTGTGACACAGAGTGTTGGACTGGATGGGCCTTTGGCCTGATCCAACATTGGCATCTCTTATGTTCTTATGTTGGTTTCTTGTGAAAGTGTTAGTCTGGCTTCATAAGCACATTGTGCTAATGCAAAACCCCAGACTAGATTATGTAAAGCAAAAATATTTGCTTGTGTGTACTTTGGATGATACCGTGTTCGAAGATGAACTGGCCCTCTCCAACCCACCCACCCCCAATTTGTATTTGTCAGACAAGGTCTGGGGATGGAAAGTGAAATGGCGAGAGATGAGGGCGGTAGAGATCAAGGCTTGCTGCAAACTAGGGCAAGGGGGAGGCCTTTTACAGTCACCTTTTCCCGCGTGCAATCTGCTTTCTCTTGATTTCTGAGCCATCATAAAAATCGGGTTAGAAACCTGGTCCCTGTTTCTAAGAACCAGCGTTAAGCTTATTCACCAGACTTTCTGGACAAAACGTTCACATGCTTGTGTTCAGGCGTTTACACAGCTAGGCTGTGTTCCTTTCCTGTTCAAAATAGATTTTTGTTTGCCCTTTAACTGTGAGGACGAGCCAGTTGCTTGTAAAAAAGAAAGCCAAAGTTTTCCTCTTTATGTAATAACAGCTTTTTTCCTCCTCTTGCTGTCAAGTCACGGCTGACTTATGTGACCCCGTAGGGTTTTCAAGGCAAGACACATTTGGAGGTGGTTTGCCACGGCCTGCCTCTGCATCGGGAGACCCTGGTATTCCTTGGCAGTCTCCCACCCAAATACTAACCAAGGTCAGCCTTGCTTAGCTTCTAAGATCTGGTGAGATTGGGCTTGCCTGGGCCGTCCAGGTCACAGGAGTAACAGACTACAGACAACCTAATATGAAATCGTTAGGTTTGTTGACAAATCATCTGGTTCAGATTAAAAACATTGTCTCTTCTGCAGAACTGTGACTGGCAGCTAATTGTTCAGCTTTTTATAGTTTGCCTATGGCATCCTTGAGAATAAATTGGCACAGGTTAGTAGCCCACAAAGCTTTTTTCATTAGCTTATATGTCTGTACGTAACCTTTTAGCCATTTGTGGTCTGAAGGTGAAACCCCCCCCAAAGCTGCCCCCTGTAGGCAGTTTGTAGGACAGGCAGCCATGGAACAACTCTCTGTGGTACCAGTTCAGATCCATCTTCATGGTCTCTCTGATCTGCCTTTTAAAAATTTTTTATTGCTGCCGCGGCATGTCGTCTGTTTAATATATACGGAGTGCCAAGACATGTGCTGAGCACTGAAGCTGCTGCATGGTCTCCATCAAGAAGCCTTTACATTTTAGGTGCGGAATGTTGGCTCTAAAAAAGAATAGTCCTTTGGAGCAGACCATGGCTTGGCCCGGTCTAGTATTGTTCCCTGCAGCGGACAGCCAACCAGGTGCCTCCAGGAAACTCAGAGCAGGGTGTGAAGCCGGTGGTTTCCCTGTTGCACGTTCCTAGCATCAGGTGTTCCTGTGTAGATCGCCACCGGGCCTGGAGTCATTGGGAGACTTCCTGACTGAGAAGCAGTGGGGGTGTATTCAGGGCTCTTTTTGTAGAAAAAGCCCAGCAGGAACTCATTAGCATAATAGGCCACACCCAACAGCAGAAACTCATTAGCATATTAGGCCACACCCCTGACAGCACAGCTCATTAGCACATTAGGCCGCACCCCCCGTGTTACCAGAAGTGTGGTCATCCAGTCACACCCACCTTTTGCTTCTTATTCTGTTTACCTTGTTTGTTGTCAAAACCCAGGGCCTTTTTTTGTAGCAGGAACTCCTTTGCATGTTAGTCCACACACCCCTAAGGTAGTCAATCCTAATGTGTTCCTGCTGTTGGGTGTGGCCTGTTATGCTAATGAGTTCCTGCTGGGTGTGGCCAACTCGGGAGCCAGCCGGAACTCCGTTCCTGTGCGTTCCTGCCCTGGGTGTATTAGTTTGAATACTGGAGACACAGGGTAAAATTACCATTCAGCCATGAAACTCGCCAGGTGCCCTTGGTTCAGTCCGTCTCTCTCACCCTGCTCTCTCGAGTCCCTTGAATTTTATTTATTTATTAGGTTTGATTAATCTGTCGCCCTTCCCTGCGAGCAAGGCTCAGGGTGGCTTGCGTCAAAGGCAAATACAATATAATTGAATTAAAAGCAGCATTAAAATACTTAAAAGCAACCATAAGAACAACGCTAAATCCAAGATGATGGAAAAATTCTAATTTCCTAATTTCTGATTTCCACCAGGCCCCTGGGTGGAGAGGAGCTGCGGTGGTTCAAGTGGTTAAGGCGCTGAACTGCAGGCTGTGGAAGGTCAGTCGTTCAGCAGTTCGAGACCCGGGTTGCCGCATGATGGAGTGAGCTCCCGTCTCTAGTTCCAGCTCCTGCCAACCTAGCAGTTTGAAAGCAAGAAATTGCAAGTAGATAAATAGGTACCACTTTGGTGGGAAGGTAACCGCGTTCCGTGCGCCTTGGTGTTTAGTCATGCCGGCCACATGACCACGGAAACGTCTTTGGACAGCGCTGGCTCTTTGGCTTTGAAACGGAGATGAGCACCGCAACCCTAGAGTCGGACTCGACTGGCTTTCGAGCAAGGGAACCTTTACCTTTACCTACCTGGGTGGAGGGGATATGAAGGAATAAAAGGGGAGGTTGGAGTATGAGAGTGCCGGACTGTTGCTGTCCTCAACCAAGTCCCTGGTGGAACATCTCTGCTTTACAAGCCCTACGGAAAGGTAGTAAATCCTGTAGGCCTTGCATATTGGCCAGCAGAGAGTTCTACCATGTAGGGGTCAGGACATACATTCTGTGTATGAAGAAATACTTTCTTTTGCCAGTCACCGTGAAGCAATGATGGACTTCACTGGGTGATCCCAAGCCCTCGTATTTGGATAGGATTTCTTCCCTCTTTCTCTTGTGGAACAGATGGCCATACACAGGAAGTATAAGTGTAGGCCATTCCAAGTGGCCAGTCACCTTGCAAAGCCCTTAGTAGACCTTCCAGAATGTGGTTTATATTCAGGTGGAATGGCACTGGGGGGATTCTGTGTTTGAAGAAGAGTGTGTACCTTCTGAAGTATAAAAGGATGCAGTTGTTTTTTGTTTTCGTTGTGGCTTGCGCTCAGAGTGTGTGCGCGTGCACACATAAACTGGCTTCTCACTTTGCAAAAAGTTATGTATGAAGCAGTCCTCTGTGCTTGTCAGTTGCGATGGCTGCTTGCTTGTAGGAACCGCTTTGATACCTTGATTGAAAACTGTTGTGGGCCTCAGTGCTATGTCACTTTTCAAAGATCCATATACAGCGTGCGTGCCCTGACGTGCACGGCCCACACTAACCTTGCCAAATCTTAGAAGCTAAGCAGGGTCGGCTCTTGTTAGTTCTTGGATGGGAGACCACCAAGGAAGCTCAGGGTCGTTACGCAGAGGCAGGCAGTGGCAAAGCACCTCTGCTTTTGTCCATCTGGATAGGTCAGGCTGTTCTGATCTCCTCAGATCTGGGAAGCTAAGCAGGGTCGGCTCTTGTTAGTTCTTGGATGGGAGACCACCAAGGAAGCCCAGGTTTGCGTTGCAGAGGCAGGCAATGGCAAGCGACCTCTGAACGTCTCTTGCTTTGAAAACCCTACAAGATCACCACAAGTTGGCTGCAGCTTGATGGCATTTCCCACCACCGTGCAACTTGCGTGCATACAAAACTACCCACTTCATTATTGGGTCTTTTATTTTTGAATATGCATCTGTAATATCTGAATATGGATGTCATTAAAAATGCACATCAGTGGGAAATTACACTGGCGTTATACGAAGCTTCTCCCTGAATCTCTTGTTCTTCTTAACTGAGTTCCCAGTTCTCCTTTCTGAGAGAAGTTTGGATGCTGCATCTTGTGGAAGGGCTTAATAACCAGGATTATTAGTTCTGTTTGGATTTGCTTCTGGTTGATCTGATCTCTCCCCCTTTGTGTCTTTTCAAGCTAGGCTCTGGAACACTCTGTTCAGCTGGCCTCGGCCTCCTCCCTTTTTCCAGCAATAGCTGCACAAGCGCGCAGCGGCATTTCTGATGGCAGAACATGGGACTTCCAAAGGAAGGCTCATTCAGAAGTCTGTTGAAATGCTCTTCTCCTGCGCACTTATTTTAGTTTGTAGCTTGCCCAAGGGAAGTCAAAGCAGGCTGTTAGATTGGGGCTTTGAGTCAAGTTTGTGTTTTTTCACTAAACGCTAAGTACATGGCTACTGCCACAGCATTAGCAAAGGCAAAGATTAATCCAATGGAGCCCCCAAACTCAGGTCCTAAACTTCAGAGATGAGGTTGTGTTCTGTGGCACTGAAACAAGAGCGCAGGGAACTCCAGTATGAACTTGATCCCAGTGTACACCGTGAAGGCACTTAATGCAGAGACAAGCTGAAGGAGATCTGAGGTGCCTGTACAAGAGACTGCTTGAGAATCCTACACACAACACCTTGAATTCTATGGAAGATGCAACCCTGTGGGGTAGGTTAGGCAGAGTGTGTGTGACTACCCCAAGTTCACCCAGCAAAGCATCCAAGGCGGAGTGAGGATTTGACCCTGGGTCTGACTCTCTAACCACCACACCGGCTTTTAAGATGCCCCAGGATTTCAAAGGCAAGACCAAGACAACCGGAAAGGAATATCGTGAGCCGACCGTGACCTTAAATCATTGAATAATGGCTGCCACCATCAAATTAATAATGAGCTACTAGCACTTTATTACATTAGACGGCTTTAGAATTGTTTTAATTGTAGTCTGTCTTTTAATGTAACTTATCTGTTTTATGTAAGCCGCCCTGAGCCGGCTCCGGCTGGGAGGGTGGGGTAGGAATGTGATAAATAAATAAATAAGCAGGAAGACGCAGAATCGTTTGACCAATAAAAGTTAGTCTCTCTCTCTCTCTTTTTTAAAGCCGTACAAAGAAAAGCAGTGGTTATTTGATCACACATTCTCTCTCCTGAGACGATCTGTTAGACGTATGAGATGGTAGTACGTGGGAGAGAGTAGGAACACAGAACAGCAGCCAACCCATGTGACGGGATAAAGCCATCAAAATTCCCTAAAGCAAAAGCACCACCTCCTTCCTAGTGCGTAGGACAGTGGTGGCGAACCTATGGCACGGGTGCCAGAGGTGGTACTCAGAGCCCTCTCTGTGGGCACGCGTGCCATCGCCCCAGCCAGGTCCAGACCATCATTAAAGTGTCGAATTCTCTGCCAAATAAGCATTTGAGATTGCTTTCCTTACTTTGTTAGGATCATTCTTAAGTTAATGTATGAGTTGTTTTTTCTAAAGTAAAACCTCAGTATTCAGGTTAAATTGCCGTGTTGGCACTTTGCGATAAATAAGTGGGTTTTGGGTCGCAGTTTGGGCGCTCGGTCCCTAAAAGGTTCGCCATCACTGGCGTGGGAGGTCTGCTGTGGAAATGGTGGTGGCCCGTTTTGATTGTGGATCAGCTTGTGGGGAGTGGTGCCTCCTGGCCGTTGTAAGTGAAGTAGCAGCGCGTCAGTAAATGCTAGCATGCCCCGTATAATGACATGTTGTTTATTTCTAAGCTTTATAACCCGCTTTCCTACACTTAGGTCCAAGGCAGCTTACAAATATGTTTTATTTTTTTTAAGTTTTTCCTCCCAATCCCAATAGTAGAGGGCTTCTATACACATAGGTAATTCCTCTTAAAACTTTAAACTTCCTTGCCCTGTGCCCGAGATCCATCCAAGGCAGCTTACAAATATGTTTTATTTCTTAAAAGTTTTTCCTCCCAATCCCAATAGTAGGGGGCTTCCATACACATAGGTAATTCCTCTTAAAACTGTAAACTCCCTTGCCCTGTGCCCGAGATCCGGGTTGGAGGGGCCTTGGAAACCGCCCCTCAGCAAAGTCTTTAGTGTTCCCTCATTTCTTTCCCACAGCTGTTTAGTTGGGTGGCAGTTAGAATTCCTTCAGGAAGGGCTAGATGGAATTGTCCTCCTGCTTCACCACGGTCATTGCTGACTTGGCCTCGGTAATGGCGGCAGGGCCAAAGGGCAAGCCTTTCCCAACTTCCATCTGCTGCTGAGCAACCCAAGAGTTGAATAGGCAGGAGCTCACAGGAGCGGAGCTCCGGCAGTAAAGAGCCCAGGGGAGAGGAACATGCAACAAGCCCTGCCCCCTGCTCCCAGCAGCCCTCAGTCAGAGCAAGAAGCAGCCAGGTAAATTGCAGAGCTCCCCCTGGTCCAAAACAGTCCAGTGGCACTTTTAAGACCAGGTTTTATTCAGGCACAAGCTCTCCGCGAGGACAGATCTGCATGCCCCCCCCCAATAGCTAGCAATCCAAAACAGTCCAGTGGAGCCTGAGTGGTGGGTGTTGCCTTCTGACACACTTCCGGTGAAGGTAACAACAAACAGAGACCCGAGAGACTCATGGGGAGGGAATCCCATCCCCCATGTAGCTCGCTAACCCCTCCACCTTTCTCTGCTCTCCCTCAATCCAAAAGAGTCCAGCGAAGCCTGAGCGGTGGGTGTTGCCCTCTGACACACTTCCGGTGATGTCAGGGGGTGTGGTCTATGCAAATGAGTTATGCTAATGAGTTATGCTAATGAGCTCCTGCACCTCTTTTTCTACGAAAGGACCTCTGGGTGAAGGTAACAACAAACAGAGACCTGAGAGACTGATGGGGAGGGAATCCCATCCCCCACGTAGCTCGCTAACCTCTCCACCTTTGTCTGGTCTTCCGCCCCCCCACCTGAGAGAGACTTACGGGGGAGGAGGAATCGTACAAACGTCCCTCCATGTTGCTCTGGCCTCCTGTCTATCCCCCTCCCCACCACTCTGCCCACCCAGCTGTGGAGAGCAGGGGAGGCTCTCTTTCCTCTGCTCATGTGTAGCACTGCCACTCCCAGTCTCTCTGCGGGTGCATTGTCTGCGCTTGCACAAGCAAGACTTTTTTGGAGGGATTTCCCCCCCTCCATTTTTTGGATTTATTGATTTATTGGATCTCTACCCCATCCCCCAGCCAAAGCTGGCTCAGGGCAGCTTACATAAAAAGAGGTAAATTACATAAAATAAATGTTACATTAAAACATGAATTACACTTAAAACAATGCAACCTTAAAAGTGCTAGTAGTTGTTGTCATCAGTTCGGTGGTGGCAGCCATTATTCAATGTTTTTAAGCTCACAGTCGGCTCACCGTCTTCATTTTTGATTGCCCTTGCAGGGATTGATGTCTTTTAGGCTGTCCTTTGGGATCTGTCTGCAAACCTGGGGAGGGTCCCCCAAATTTGCCGAAACATCTCCCCTTGTAGCTGTTTATAATGGAAGGGAGAGTATAGAAATGGGCAACATACCAAATTATTCTTTGAAATAGCAGAAACCCTGACCTGTTATGGTAGAGATGGATTAATACCTGGAAAGAATGGCTTAAAACATCTAATACATTAGTACACATGTTACCTGGGGATGGAGGTTATATCTTCTTGCTGGAAGAGGCCACTTAAGTGCTCTCCAGCCTGGTGATTTAGCATACTGTCTGTGATATCACACCAATATCCAGAGCATTTATCGAAAGTACTCTCGGTTCTGTTCCCAGGAAACAGGATCAATAATAGAATACCAAAGTGAGTGAAGTGTCTGTTGCAACATGAACATTTAAATACTTTTGTTATCTTCATCACTTGGAGTATTGGAGTTTTTGTTAGGTGTACCTACCCAGAGGTCAGGGCAGAGGAGGTTTTAACTGTGTGTTGCATTCCTGTTTTAATATTAACGAATTGCAAGTTAGGATAATTTATCCTGTTTGGTAGGAAGACAAAGATGGTCTGTATTATCAGCAAAGAGTCTAGTGCTACCTTAAAGACAGGCATATTTACTCTGGCAAAATCCTTTGTGAGCTCAAACCCATATCTCCGTGAAGAAAAATAGTTGCCCAGGTAGGGATCCTGCTGCTAAACAGTTGCCCAAATCATGCTAGATAGATGACGCAGTCTCATTCCTGAGGCAACATAATCTTTTCCTTCACCACATGATTCGGTGCGTCCTTCTGTTGTTAGTGGAGTGATAAAATGCATCTTTAGTGTAATCCGTCTTCACCATTTAAAAAAATGTGCAGTAGTACAAAATAATCTGCTGTCACTCCAGGTGGTGGAAACTGACCAAAGTCGGCATATTTCTGCTTTATTCTTTCAGAACTGATTCCGTTTTTAAGGTTGTGGTTTAAGCATTTTAACACATTTCTCCAGTGGCGAGCCAGTGTGGTCCAGTGGTTCCCCACTCTACCGTGACGCTCACTGGATGACCTTAGGACCAGTTACACATATAGACTCTTGCCTGTCCAGTCATGCATGTTATTTTGAGGATAAAGTGAGACCTTTCTGGCCAAAGGGTCAACACATAATGGACAACATTCTCAACTACCTCTTAGATATCTAGGCTTAGTGCGAGGGTCCTGATCAGGGGTCATTTCGTAGAAAAAGAGGTGCAGGAGCTCATTAGCATAACTCATTAGCATAACTTATTTGCATATGCCACACCCCCTGACATCACCAGAAGTGTGTCAGAAGGCAACAGCCACCGCTCAGGCTCCACTGGACTGTTTTGGATTGCTAGCTATGGGGGGTGGGAACCTGCAGATCTGTCCTCGCAGAGGTGGGAGAGCTTGTACCTGAGTAAACCTTGGTCTTAAAGGTGCCACTGGACTGTTTTGGATTGCTAGCTATGGAGGTGTGGGGTGGGGGCGGGGGGGGGGGGGGGGGGCTCTGCAACTTACCTGGCTGCTTCTTGCTCCTCGTGCCCTGATTGAGGGCTGCTGGGCGCAGGGGGTGGGGCTTGTTGCATGTGCCCGCCCCCTGGGCTCCTTACTGCCGGAGCTGCGCTCCAGTGCGCTCCTGCAGGAAATGACCCCTGGTCCTGATCCTTTATGAGCCTGCAAGCACTTTTGGAATTTTGTGAGGAAGTGGTGAGTGCTGCCCCCAAACGGCTGCTATAGGGGGCGGAGCCAAATGCAGTACCTCCCTCCCAGCTTTGTAGCCATGAGAGTAACCCTTTCATTTGAATAAGAGGAGCCAGTAACAACCCTACCTTACAGTGGCTCTGCCTATTTTCTGAAAAGCTTGGCAGACATCAGGTTAAGTACTGGCAGGCACCATAGCAGCCATCGGTGTCACTGTGGGGAACGCTGCTTCAGTGGGATCTTGGTACTATCTCCCATCCATGAACTGTGGAAACACTGGAATGGACTGTGTTTCTAAAGTAAAGCACCTGCTTTGCTTGCAGAAGTCCTAGGTTCAATCCTTAGCAACTCTGGCTAGTGCCAATCAAGATGAAATAGTGGCTATCCTCCGTGTAAGGATGTTTTGTATTGCTTCAAAATTTTAACAAGCTGTATGTATTGCTTCAGAATTAAGGCCTGTAAAACCCTTTTTAACAACAAATGCCTAGTATGGTTATTTAAAACAACAACAACACAGAGTGGTGGTATTATGAATATTTATTCTCCAATCAACTCATCTGATAGATGATATGTCTCAAACATATCTGAGGGCAGGCAGTAGTTTGCTCACGGAGCTACAGTGGATTTGTATTGTGGCTGTTTGAAATTCAGCTTGCTTATTTGGGCTGACTGCTGCATTAGTGTGCACCTTCAGAGGGTGCCAATGTTTCCAACTGAAATCAGCTTGGATATTGGAGGCCTTTCCTCACTCTTCTCTGCTGTCTCTGTGTGTATGTTTCTGTGTGGTTTTAGGGTCCCTAGAAATGCAAACCAGTCATTAAGGCTTTTACTTATTTACTGAATGAACCAGGGAAATCCCCGGGGCTGTGTAAGAGTCTTTGACCTTGTCACATGTACCAATAAAGTGAACCAAAAGCGTAAAAAGGCTGGCCTGCCTTTTTAAGCCCTCTGAGTGACAAGTGATGTCAGTGATGCAGGCTCCACCCCCCATCCCCCCACCCCGGTGGGGCTGGGGAGAATGTCTTTCTCTCTTTCAGAGGCTGTTACTTGATGGGGATTAGCGGGGTAGGAGGGCAGTGCTCAGCCTCTTTGAAGCGCCAAAATATCGATCGTGGCGTGTGGCATGTCAGATGAATCCAGACATTATCCTACCAGCGATCAGTATGCCAGGAGTGTATTTTAAACTATTTGAAACTCTCTCGTGTCTCTCTTTCTTGAAAAGGTAACTCCAGAGGAAGAAAACTGTGGAATCCTTCACGTACGATATCTGGAGTGTGCACGAGAGGACGTCAAAATGTCAGGAGCTTCGGTCAAGGTGGCTGTCCGGGTCAGGCCCTTTAATTCCCGGGAGATCGGCAAAGAGTCCAAGTGCATCATCCAGATGCAAGGCAACTCGACTAGTAAGTCCAGCACAATCTTCTAATGCCCTTGGTTCTCCTTTCTGTGACTCTTGGTAATCTGATTACTAAGCAAGGTGATGTCATTGAGAATTTTTCATTCAAGGGACTCCTTCCCGCTTGTAGAAAGTCTTGTGACACTCTTTTCCACATGAAAGCAGAAGGCAGCATGTCTTGCCCATGTGGATTTTGCTGACTTGTAGCCTTTTTTCTTCCTGAGGATGAGTTGAAAGCAGTTGCATGTGATTTGGGGATTTCCTCCTGACTGATGGCATTTCATGGTGGTTCCTTGCAGGGGGCAGTCTATTTTTTTTTTTTTAAAGATTCAGAGAATGAGGGTGGGCAGCTGATGACCTGTTACTCCTTTCCCCCAATCTTAGGAAATTTCCCATGTTTAAAATACCATAGTGTTTCCTGGCAACCTCATAGTATATCTGGCAACCTCATAGTATATCTGGCCACCTCATCTTTGTATGCACTTCTGAGGCTGTATCTGCAGTTATCAGCATGGACGTAATGTGTCTCAGTTGTCAAAAAACAGAACTTTTCTCTCTCTTTTTTTAAAGAGGCCCCTTCAGCAATGGAAAAACTTCCGCTGAAACCTCCTGTTGAACTCATTTTACTGGGAATGTTCTGATGTATATCCTTTCGATATACATCTCTGTGACAAAAGCAGATTGAATTAGCAGGTGGCCAGGCCTAAGTCATTTGGACTGTGTAATAACTGTGGGAAAATAGCTTCAGAGAGCCCTGGGTCCAGAGTCTGAGGGCTGACTCTTCTGTTCTCTTAGGTGGGAAACATGCCAGGAATAATGTACAGGGGGAAAAGCCATTTCTGAATGTTCCCATGTGTTTAAAGAAAATCCTTGGAAGTTGAAAATTAACACATCAAGGGGGAAAGCTTCTGTCCCTGTTTGCTGTGTTAGCTTTCTACTCATTGGTTGCTTGTGTACCAGGGGGCGCTGAAAATGGTATTCCATACTTGTAATCGGAAACAGGGATGTTTTCATTATTCTACGTGTCTAAATGTGATTTGAGAGAGAGAGAGATAAAATGTCAAGAGGGAGCCGGCTATATGCAGTTTGTCAAAGGTAAAGTAAAGGTAAAGGTTCCCTTGCTCGAAAGCCAGTCGAATCCGACTCTAGGGTTGCGGTGCTCATCTCCGTTTCAAAGCTGAAGAGCCAGCGCTGTCCAAAGACGTTTCCGTGGTCATGCGGCCGGCATGACTAAACACCAAGGTGCACGGAACGCTGTTACCTTCCCACTGA
>NW_015177025.1:941771-946289 GCF_001447785.1 Gekko japonicus | reverse complement strand
AAATGGTGTCCTCTCATAACATATTTCACAGAAAACGATGTATTACCAGCACATACTGGCTATGCAGAATGGCCACATCTATGAGGATTTGTTATGGTCTGAGCACTCTCATAAAATACTTTTGAGGTCCTTCTAAACTATATATGGATTTATTATACGTTACTATTATAGCAATGTTAGAATAATTGGAAAATCACAAGAAAGTGATAAGGATATGGTCATAGGAAGATCCTGCTGACAAGTTAATAGGCGGCATTTATTTATTTATTTATTTTGGGATTTATATCCCGCCCCATCCAGTATTCAGCTCGGGGCGGCTTACAAAAGTTAAAAATACGTACAAACAACAGCATAATAAAACAATATATCTAACATAAAATTTGGTGCTAATTGATTTCCATAAAAATCCGAGATGGTCAACATCCATACATTGGCGGCAGATTGTTTACAACGGAGACACTAGGAAGAATGTTCCCCCAGCTTCCATTGGGCGACATCTGCCCCAGCTATATGGGGCAGATGGTTGGAAATGTCATTGATGGAACAGTGGCGGCGGCGGCTCCCCCTCAAAGGCCTGGCAGAAGAGCTCCGTCTTGCAGGCCCTGCGGAATTGCACTAAGTCCCGCAGGGCCCGAGTCTCTTCCGGGAGCTCATTCCACTAGGTGGGAGCCGCCACCGAAAACGCCCTGGTCCTGGTTTGGGTCAGCTTCGCTTTCCGGGAGCCTGGAACCTCCAGGCAATGGAGATTCCCCGATCTCAGTGCTCTTGGGGGAATATACGGGGAGAGGCATTGTGATATATGTATCTGCATTGTGATATCTGTATTAATGTTTATACAGCAATCTTGAGATATAATGGGTTTATTTATGTATACTTGACATCTTTTTATAAAATTAATTTAAAAAATGGAATTATTTTTTCTGAAGAGGGTCAGAGGATTGCAGTCAGACAGGATGCAGAATTTTAGATTGTTCAGGTTTTACCTCTGGGCTTTCTGTAGTTCTGTTTGTCACTAATAGCACAGGATGATTAAGTCGACTGTTACTGGGGTGATTCATTGTCTTTCTTGGATCTCTCCTCCAGAATATTCCTTTTTGCTCACTGAATGTGTCAGACTCGCTTGGGCAATACAGAATGGGGGTTTTGATCTATTTTACATATATAAGTTTGTAAATATCTTAGAAGGAAATCTAAAAGTCACCATTGGCAGCCTGTGCCCCGCCAGCACATAGGGACTGAAGTAATAGCTCTAACAGCAAAGCTGACTGTATTTCACTATGAGTGATCTGTTATTATGGTCCGCCATTGCTATGCAATGTTTGATATTTCACTAGCACCTTATGAATTGGTTTTACAATTGTTTTGTTTTATGTATTTTAACTTTTTATGTAAGCCGCCCTGAGCCTGTTTTAACGGGGAGGGTGGGGTATAAATTGAATAAATAAATAAATAAGATTAGAATTAAGCAGGGTTGGATCTTGACAGTGCCTATAAGAGAGATATTCTGGGAGCTGCTCGTACGCAACCAAGTTACAGGTTTGAAGAAAGGAAGGATATAGATGAGTAATGAAGAAGAAGAAGACTGGGAGAGTGTCATTTTAGAGCTTGCAACATCTCTTGCAAGAATTAAGACTATTTCCCCCCAAATTAGAAATATACACCATCCGGCCCAATAAAGCCATCTCAGCAGTTGTCTGCATGTTATGTGGTGTTGCCATGCATCGCGAAGGACAAATAGCCATTAAGAACTAGAGAATACGTTGACATTTGGCCGGGAAAGGAAGTTGCCTCTTCTGGCAAATATGTTTGGATTTTAATAATTGGAAGCAGGCCAGAATCGTGGCTTTCTTTATGCTCTCTGAAAGAAGCCGTAGCTCCTAGAATTGTTGTTGCTGTTGTTCAGTCGCACAGTCGAGTCTGACTCTTCGCGACCCCATAGACCATATCACGCCAGGCCATCCTTTGGAGTTTACTTTTCATAAAATATTTAAAATTAATTTTATGTTCCATGAAACAATTGGTCTCTGATTAAGCCGTGTGTTTAAACTTGCAGTAACTGTTAGGATGCATATTGGCTGTGATTTTTACAATGCATGTAATTCTACAAGTCCTTTCTTATTTAAAAAAAACCAAAAAGTGAGATCCAGCAGTCCGGCTGAGAAGTCACACGGGCTGATACGTTTGGCAGTGAGCCTAGACTGCTCATGGGGTGATTAGAGCTGAATGCAGACGTTAACGTCTGAAAGTAGCTGCCATGGAAAATCTAGAAATGGGGGCTGAGGGGGAAGGCAGAAAGTTGGCTGTGGGCAGAACTTGACTTTGGAGTTCAGTGTGTTCGAAGACGGTCAAGTCGTTCCAAGTCTTTTGCTGACTCCTGAACTATCTCAAACCTTTTAGTAGTTCTTTAAGGCTAGAAAGGAAAATGGAGGGACACAGGCAGTCCTGGGGGGAATCCTCACCGGCCAGTGGCCAGTTTGGTGTAGTGGTTAAGTGCGCGGACTCTAATCTGGGAGAACCGGGTTTGATTCCCCACTCCTCCACTTGCACCTGCTGATGTGACCCTTGGGTCAGTCACAAGCTCTGGCACAGCTGTCCTTGAAAAAGAGCAGTTTGTGTCAGAGTTCTCTCAGCCCCACCCACCTCACAGGGTGTCTGTTTTGGGGAGGGGAAGGGAAAGGAGTTTGTAAGCCGCTCTGAGACTCCTTTGGGTAGTGAAGGGCGGGGTATAAATCCAATCTCTTCTTCTTCTTCTATTAGCAAGCCAGCCATAACCTACAGCAGTGATGGCGAACCGTTTAGAGACCGAGTGCCCAAACTGCGACCCAAAACCCACTTATTTATCGCAAAGTACCAAGACGGCAATTTAACCTGAATACTGAGGTTTTACTTTAGAAAAAACAACCCATACATTAACTTAAGATGATCCAAACAAAGTAAGGAAAGCAATCCCAAATGCTTTCATTTACTTAAAATTATTTGGCAGAGAATTTGACACTTTTATGATGGTCTGGGCCTGGCTAGGGCGATGGCACGTGTGCCCACAGAGAGGGCTCTGAGTGCCACCTCTGGCACCCGTGCCATAGGTTCGCCACCACTGACCTACAGTAATACAGTATGTTCCCAGAGTGGCAGGTTTCTTAAGTCCTTGATATATTAACGCCTCTTCTGTCCTTGCTTTGGTCATTGCTAATTCAAGCCCTTCTTTGTGTGGTGTTAGCAAGTGAAGAGGAGAGTGATAATTAGCCCATATGAGTACTGTTTGCACAGATCTGTTGAAAAGCATAATAGCAGTCAAAACAGCTAATGGAGCCTTCCAGGGACTTTTCTCCTTGCTCCGGTAAGTGCTCTAGGGTGGCCTGGAGGTGTCTACAACTCTCAGAGCATTAGGCAGACAAACACACAAGTGGGGTGAGGACATGAACACCAAAAGCTTGCTGGCTGAACTTGTAACCTATATAGAAGGAGGATCACCAAGTCTCTGGAACTTGCTCCCAGCAAAAAGTAGTGAAATATTCAAGTTGGAAGGAGGGGGTTGCATTAGCTGTGTCCTGGTTTGGGTGGCTTGAAAGCTATGGAACATTGTGGCCTTACTATGAGAGACCACCTTCATGTGTCGTGGCTTTCTGTTTGTTACAGGAGCCATTTCCTCATGTGACAGAGATCTTGCCCATCATCTCGCTAGTCTCAAGCAACTGGGCGGCAGTTTCTGGTGTGTTGTTCTATGTTTCAGAAGACGCATTGCAAGTTGGCTTCTTTGACACCATAAGGTCTGAGGCCTGGGCCACCAACCAGCAAACTTGATTAGGGGGTAATAGTGACCGAATAAAAGTATGGGGCCTGTTGCCACCCATAGGAAGAAAAGTGTGAATTGAACTCGAGGGAACCATGAGCATCACGTGTATCTGTCATGTGTTCATCTCATCCTATATATACACACACCTCCACCCACTGTGTGTAAACGTTTGCCAGAAAACGTATGAACCACGTGTCCTTACTTCCTCTTCTTTCATATGATGAGATGGAATGAACTTTAAAAAACAACAACACAGGAGCGGCATCTGCTCCTTAATATTGCTGTAATTGCTACCAGAATAGGGGTAATTTCCATGAAGCCTGTGTCCACCACAGAGAGGACTTCTTCCTCCATTGGAAAGCACAACAGAAGAGACTGTCTTGTGACCACATTCTCATGATTCAGCTGTTGGCTATTTGTTTCTCTGTGTTAATAACCAGAGCCAATTTGGAGGGAATGTTGTTTAGCCATGTGGCCGCAGCTGGGAAAGCTGCATTGGTGCTCCCACACCCAAGCTTGTGTTTTTCCGGCAAGCATCTGAAATTGGCTTTGGTATTAGGAGATCTTTTTTTAAAAATCTGTTTGTCATTTGGACTTCATTGTGCAAACACCTAAGATTGAATCATAGAATGTTAGAGTTGGAAGGGACCTTGCAGGTCATCTAGTCCAACCCCCTGCACTCTGCAGGAGCATAGCTGAAAGAGAGCCCTACATACCTACAACAT
>NW_015177025.1:936521-941163 GCF_001447785.1 Gekko japonicus | reverse complement strand
GTTCCCTTGCTCGAAAGCCAGTCGAATCCGACTCTAGGGTTGCGGTGCTCATCTCCGTTTCAAAGCTGAAGAGCCAGCGCTGTCCGAAGACGTTTCCGTGGTCATGTGGCCGGCATGACTAAACACCAAGGCGCACGGAACGCTGTTACCTTCCCACCGAAGTGGTACCTATTTATCTACTTGCAATTTCTTGCTTTCGAACTGCTAGGTTGGCAGGAAACTACTCCCTTGTAATTTCTACCCATTAGATCTCGTCTTGCAATCCGGAGCAAGAGAGAATAGATCTGCTCCATCTTCTACATGGCAGCCCTTCAAATACTTGAACACTGCAATCATGTCCCCTCTAAGCCTTCTCTTTCCCAGGCTAAACATACCCAACTCTTTCAGCCTTTCCTCATAAGACTTGGATTCCAACCCTCTCACCATCCTGGTTGCCCTCTTCTGGACACACTCAAGCTTGTCAACATCCTTCCTAAAAGGTGGTGCCCAAAACTGGACACAGGACTCCAGGTGAGGCCTGACCATAGCAGAATAGAGTGGAACGACCACCTCCCGTGATCTGGACACAAGGCTTCTGTAAATGCGTCCTAAGATTGCATTCGCTTTCTTCGCAGTCACATCGCACTGCAGGCTCATGTATAGCTTGTGAGCTCCCCCTTTCTCTCCTAGTAATAGCAAAATTCCTCCCCATGATTTTGAGCAAGGTTCTCTCTTGCAGAGTCCACACATCGAGTTTTCAGTTTGTGTACTCGCACTTTTGTTGCTACTCCGTAGCTGTTATTGAATTCGTTATAAGAATTCATTACAGGAGGGTTGGGTGCTGAAGTTCCTTTGTTACACTTAACATCAGTATTTCAGAGAGTGACTTAGAATTCAAAGTTCCCAGCAATATAGATTGTTGTGTTTGAGGGTTGATTACCAGTGTTGCTTGCCCCAAACGAAGCAATATGGTGTACTGCCCTCTTGGGAACTGGCTTAGTGTGATGCGTTGGCTTAACAGCAGTACTTTCATGCACCACAAAGGTGGATCTGAAATAGTGATACCCATTCCAGTTTTCAAGGGGGCCAAACGTGCTGTGTGTGTGTTGGGGAGGAATGGCGCTCCAGGTTTGTGTTGAGTCAGTGTAATTGCCTGATTGCTTTGTTGTGTTTATCGAACTGACATCCTACTAAATCATTGCCAGACTTTCTGCTGATGAACATGTTTTTTAGAACTGATATCTTGAAACTCTAATTTTATCCATTTTCTCTCCTCCTAAACAGTCAGTGACCTTAGAGCACCTTACAAAGCATAAAATGTTATATAAAAACATTCCACCAATACAGTTGAAATTAACCCCCCTCCAATACTTGATAAATCCCATTAAAATAGGAGATTTGAAAACCATTGGAACGGCTTGTTTTCACTGGCATATCTGCATGTGGAGTCTAGAACTTGATACCCAGTGGGATGACTGGCAAGGATTGGGGGAGAGGGGGGCCAAGTCATAAAAAGTGAGTTGTAGCCCCTCCAAAATGAAATAAATTGCATTGTTATGCAGTTGGTTTTTATCTCCTCTCTGTAAGTCGTTTAAAGTACTCTTTTAAAAGGTTCTCGTCTTCAAGGCTTGTCTTTGAGATTGCTGGACCATCTGTAATTACTTAAGCAATAAAATTTGGGGGGGGGGGAATAGAAACCCCTTTATCTCATTGCATAAGCGGTGGAACAGCCCCATCTGTCTGGACTGAGGGCCACAGATGCTGCCTAAACAGATTGTAGTGAAGGAAACCCAGTAGGCATCATGAGCTCTGGAGAGGCTGAAGGAAACGTTTAATTTGGAGTTCCAGTTGTCTTTCGTAGAACTTGTTGTACTAGGTCAGGCTTGTAAGTAGCCACTTGTCCATGTTGAGCAAGACCTGCTTCCAGGCGATGAGACAGAGGGTAGCTCATTTTTTCTGTTTTGCGTTTGGTGCCCCGGAAATAAGTATACACATGGATTTAGTATAAATGTTTCTGGGATGGTAACTCCAGTGGGTTAATATGCAAGACTGTGAAAGGCGTCAAGGCACAGGCAAGTGCTGTGGGATCTTACATGTAAACTGGCTTGGTGATTTGAACCTCCATAAACAAGTGTGTACCATGGCAGTTGGAATTTCAAATGTCGTGGGTGTTTGCCTGTTCATTGCTGTCTGTGACATTTACATCTGTGAAAAGAAATTCTGCTAAGACAACATAAAAGTCAAGCATCAATAGCCTGTTATTGCATCAACAATCTCAAATACTGGGAGCAAGCTTAGAAGTTATGCTAATCCCTGCTTTGGGGAGAAGTCGTGTGTCCCCCCCCCCGCATTCACTGCATAAACAGGCCAATAATATTGCTTCATCAATGCAGCTTGCCAGTAAATGCAGCAGGAAGCAGTTGCCATTTGACATGTGTCTGGAAAACAAACTGCATCTGAACCCCAGATAATGCTTTTTCCAGGAGCCAACACGGTGTAGTGGTTAGGAGCGACGGGCTCTAATTTGGAGAACTGGGTTCGGTTCCACACTCCTCCACTTAAAGCCAAACTGGATGACCTTGGGTCAATCACACTTCTCTCAGCGCCCCCCCCCCCAAATAAGCGTAGCTCGCTGTACAATGCTAAAAAAAAGAGCTAGAGCTTCAGGTTGCCAGACAATCCTAGGATCTCCTGGCTGTACCACACACAATGCCGTACAATAATTTTTTCCCAGTGCTTTTTCCCTTGTGTACGGCATATGAAAGGAGTCTGCATTGTGCTGCAATTGCAGTTATCTTTTCTGTCTTCAAGAAGCTAGTAACACGTTAAAAGTAGAGAAGAAAGGTAAGGGGGAGTTGTACGTTTAGCTCCTCAAAGAGTGGGTGGTGGGAAGACCAAGACAACAAAGGTGCAAGACTGTGGGTGGGGAACCACCCTTCCATTGTTTTGAAATCTCCGCTAATGACTCAGAACCTTAAGAGAATCAATTATACTCTAGATTTGGTGTAAATCCCTTCCTGGATACTGTGTAACAGTCTTGAAGCGTCCATTTTATTTATTTAAAACATTTATTTGCTGGAACTCAAGGTGGCTTACCGTGTAAGTAAAACAGCAATCATAGAAAATGCATAAAAGACCACAATCTAAAATCTCAGTTAGGATTGCCAATGAATAATTGCTCACTCAGAGAACCTGACACTTTTTAGACCATATTCTGCGACACTGCCCCCTCCACTCACATTTCCGACTACTTCTGATTAAGCCTTTACTGTCCAGGATCAATTCTGATAATGCAATTAGGTTTCTCCTAGCTGATAAGTCACCAGAAGTTACTGTGCAGATTGGCTAAGATTTTGGTAGCAAGGAACTATTCTTAATATTGGTGTTTTAAGACCCACAGATGTAATTTTACCTTGACAAAGTTTTATCTTATTGATTTTATATATGCCAATAAAGGTTCTGTTCTGATTGCCAATAAATAATTAAAGAAACCATAAAAAGACCACGATTTAAAATCTCAATCTGAATTGCCAATAAATTGACAGGGGAAAAACTAAGTCAAATGCAGTCCTAAGTAAAACTGTCCTCATTTTCTTCTTTGCTAATAAATATACACATGTTCATGTTAGATATGACCTTCTTTGGTCCTGTGTACTCCTTAATTGGAGATCTTCTTCCTGGACAGGCCTTGCTTCTCAATTGCTGGTGAAATGAAAGTCCCCATCAGTCATTTTTGTTAAAAAAAAAATATTGCCAAGGGTCAAGGTCAGTGAAACAACAGGGAGAAGTTTCAGATGACAGCTGCTACTTGCTCCCTCCAGCCCTGCGGGACAGGCAGGAGGCGGAAGCAGCAAACCTTATATAGCTGTTTTCAAGTCAGTTAATCCCACATGTGCATTGCTTCAGAAGCAACGCTTTCATGCCTTGTCTTGCTTGATATGAATACCTTGACAGCTATGGTAGCCCAGAGGGAATAATGGGAAACTTCATTTGGGGAAGCTGGCTGTGGGACCTGACGTTGGAGGCCACGTACAGACAATGAAAATGTTCTCCTTGCATTTACAGTGAAACCTTTGTTGGCGGTGCTTTATCGTTTTGAGAACAGAAGCCTCCATAGGGTATACCTGGTTTGCCGTACATGCTTTGGGAAGGGGATGCATGGTGTGTATTTGATGAAGTGAGAGGGGAGGGTTTTGGGGAGTCACAGTTAGAATGAGGGGCCTTAATCTGCTGAAGTGTGAGGACTGCTGATGTAGATTTTGCATGGGTGTTTTTACCCTCCCCATATGACTAGCAAAGGGCCTGGTATCAGGCAGAATGCAAAGATCGGCCAGTTCTTTTCCAGAAGATTTCTAACCTGCTGTAGATGAGGCAAGGGTGGAAGTTGAGGATAGTTTTCACCTGGGAAGTGTGGAAAGCCATGTAAAAATGTGCACCAGTTTGGTGTAGTGTTTAAGTGTGCGGACTCTGATCTGGGAGGACCGGGTTTGATTCCCCACTTCTCCACTTGCACCTGCTGGATGACCCTGGGCAAGCCGTAGTTCTGATAAGAGCTGTTCTTGAAAAAGAGCAGTTTCTGTCAAGAGTTCTCTCAGCCCCACCTACCTCACAGGGTGTCTGTTGTGGGGAGGGGAAGGGAAAGGAGTTTTTAAGTCGCTCTGAG
>NW_015177025.1:930563-935756 GCF_001447785.1 Gekko japonicus | reverse complement strand
AAAGGATGAGATGGTTAGACAGTGTCATAGATGCAACGAACATGAAATTGAGCAAACTTCAGAGGAAGGCGGAAGACAGGAGGGCCTGGCGTGATCTGGTTCATGGGGTCACAAAGAGTCGGACTCGACTGTGCGACTGAACAACAACAACCAATAACAGTCCAGATGTCATTAACAGTAGTATTTCACGAGATGACGGTTTCAGCTTCGATGCCTTTCTAGTGGTCAGTCCCGATCTCATATCGTGCGGCTGGCTCAGGCTGCTTTGAGGATTCCAGGGGATAGTGTTTTCCCCCCGGGGCGGCTCCTAGTTGAAGGCCTGGTGGAACAGCTCCATCTTGCAGGCCCTGCGGAACTGCATAAGGTCCCGCAGGGCCCTGATCTACTCCGGGAGCTCATTCCACCAGAGAGGAGCCGCCATTGAGAATACCCTAGCCCTTGTTGTAGCGAGCCTGGCATCCTTCAGTCCGGGAAGGGTGAGTCGATGTTGAGACCCTGATCACAGTGCTCTGTGGGGAAAGGTGGTCCCTCAGGTATGTAGGTCCCTGACCATATAGGACTTTAAAGGTAAGAACCAGCACCTTAAAGCCAATTCAGTATGCTACCGGTAGCCAGTGCAAAGGAGAGAGAAATTCTTGCTGCAAGCTAAGACACAGATCTCTTTATTCTGAAGAGCTTGGCTGTAGCTTGAGATTTGTTTCTGTGAAATTGCCGCAAATGCAGCTGCAAAGGTCGACGGTTCTGAAGAACACATTGGGCCTCCATTCACCCCCGTGCACGAGATGGTTTCATCTTCAGTTTCTTTTGCATAAGTGAGGCGATTAATCAGTCTCATTTTATCAAGTTACTGGGTCAAGAATGGGAAAAGGGGGCTTGATCGGAGTGGCAGATGGAGGAGAAGATGTCCTGTGCAGGGGCCGAAGGCCTTTTTGCATGCATAATCCTATAGGCCTGTGTTCACAAAAAGCCTCATGAATCAGTTGGAGCAAGGATCAAGTTAATGGCCAATGCTGCCAGATGGTTCTGGAATTAAGTGGCCGGTCTCCTCCAGAGCACTTGGGGGAAGCTGTCTGAGCAGAAGGAATTAGTTTTATGGCAACTGTTGCTCCTAAGTGCCCACACTCCGCCTTCACGGCTTTCTTCCCTCACCAATAAGACTAGAATTTCAAAGAGGTAGAAAGCGCTCTGTTGGTATCCAGCTTTCTTTTTGAGTGTTTCCTTTTGTATGGGTAATACATAGATCTAGCTGTACACGGTCTCTTTTGGTGGGGCAGGTGATAGAAACTAAAATGATTGAGTGGCGTGTTCCTAAACCAGAGGGGTTTTACCATTTGAGGTGCTACGTCTGACAATCTGGAGATGAGAAAAATCCAGTTCCCACAAACACCCATTTTTTTAGAGAATTTCCATGTTTCACTTCTGAATATGATGTTGTTCACCTTGTGAACTTTGGCATCCTTTTTACAGAGCTGGGTAAAAACACAGCGTTCTAAAGCAAATATGTTTTTATACTGTATGGGGAGGTGCTATTTAGACATGGTAGCATTGATCGTGACTAGGAGATTTGGCTTGAAGTGTAGCATGATTTAAATAATAAAAATAAAAATTATTATTTAAATAATAATAAATAATAAGGAGCTGCGGTGGCTCAAGTGGTTGAGACGCTGAACTGCAAGCTGTGGAAGGTCAGTAGTTCAGCAGTTCGAGACCCGGGTGCCGCATGATGGAGTGAGCTCCCATTTCTAGTTCCAGCTCCTGCCAAACTAGCAGTTCGAAAGCAAGAAATTGCAAGTAGATAAATAGGTACCACTTCAGTGGGAAGGTAACCACGTTCCGTGCACCTTGGTGTTTAGTCATGCCGGCCACATGACCACGGAAACGTCTTCGGACAGCGCTGGCTCTTCGGCTTTGAAACGGAGATGAGCACCGCAACCCTACAGTTGGATTTGACTGGCTTTCGAGCAAGGGAACCTTTACCTTTACCTTTTTTGTGTTTACAAAGTCTTCTTTTTAAGACTGGGCTGAGACAGCACAGCTTTTAAACCAATTCCTTGGATTGCTTTCGTGTACCTTTAAATTTTAATACTACATTCTTACTTACCTTCCTAAAACCCACTTCATTCATAATATAACTTTAAGTGGAAGCCCTTTTCATTCAGATATGTGTAGAAATCCTGCACATTGTTCCACATACGTGATAAGGGTGGCTACAGTTGGCCTTTTTGATTTATTAAAAATTGCCTCTGTGTGGAAAGATGTACAAAGCAGCTGTGGTTATTGAAATTTTACCCACACAGTATATATACAGGGTCTAAACAGAGATGGGGCCATGGCTTTGGTAATTTAGCACAGCTCAGGCGCTGCAAATGCAGGAAGCAGGCATGTTGTCCTTTGGAGAAGCCAGCTGCGGAGTTGGTATTTATAGCAACTGGATCTGCAAGAGCAGCTGAGGATGAGAGCCTTTCCAGCAGCTTCTGTGCAAGAGAATTTGCCTGGCTTTACTCCTTCGCTGTGTTGTTCCCTCCCCCACCTTGTCCTCTTGGTACAGTTCTAGAATTCTAAAAGCCAAGGAGTAAATCCTGCTGAATTCCAGTCTGTCATTCCTCAGGGTGTATGTTAAGCTTTCTTTATTTCAAGTAACTTGAAAAAATGCCTGTGTTTCACCAACGGAAAGCAAGTGCAATTCTATAGCTGGGAAGCATCCATTTCTCTGCATTTGTTCTGGTGTAGTGTGAAGTCTGCTTTCACTTTGTTTTAATCAGATCTTTGTGAAGTATCCAAGACTTGTTAGCCATCTACTTGAGGGGAAAATAACTTGCTTCTGTTCCCAGTAAACTGCACATTCATGGATGGATTATTTTTCTTTTGACGTTCCTATTGTTTTTCCTGACCCCTGTTTAACTCCTGCACAAACAAACCACATGTTGCTCAGGAGCGTGGGATGGGGTATAACGGAGGCCATGTATTTTGACCTTTGTGTTATCTCATAGTAAAATCTGCTTTCTAGGGACATGGATCTTGGATACTGGTATACAGAGCCCATCTATTCCATTGAGTCATTATGACCTTGGGCACATTCCTTTCTGAGCCTCCATTTCTCATCTGTAAAATAAGAAAAATTATAATCTACTTCCTGTGCATATTATGATGCTGAATCCTGATATTTTTAAGAAGTACTATTATCCAAATTATGTTTTGGCACAGAATTGCGTTTAAAGAAAGTTATTCCTTTCCTTCCTGATGATGCACCTGTAGAGATCCAGCTTTAGCATTGTCTGGGTTGTCAGCATTCTTACCAGCATTCAGGTGGTGGGGTATCCCCAGCTGACACATTCATTTGTCATTCCTGCCTTTAATCTTTCCTACATTAATCTGTCCACCAAAGTAGAAGAAGAGAAGAGATTGGATTTATACCCTGCCCTTCACTACCCAGAGGAGTCTCAGAGCGCCTTACAAACTCCTTTCCCTTCCCCTCCCCACAACCTGTGAGGTAGGTGGGGCTGAGAGAGCTCTGACAGAAACTGCTCTTTTTCAAGAACAGCTGTGCCAGAACTATGGCTTGCCCAAGGTCATCCAGCAGGTGCAAGTGGAGGAGTGGGGGATCAAACCCGGTTCTCCCAGATTAGAGTCCGCGCACTTAACCACTACACCAAAGTACTGTTGTAAAGAAAGTAATATGAAATCTCATGGTTGAATTGGGACTGCTTTGTGGGCCATCTCGTTACAGAACAGGTCACATTCTGCTGAGCCATAGGCTACAGGTGGACCTAATATTGAATAGCTAGCCTGGATTTATATAACAACTCCAAACCCTTGACAGAATCTTTTGTGCTAACTGGCCCTAGCTTGCTTCTCTTTTGTTGTTTTGTGAAGTGCGTATGCTTGTATTACTATCAACTTTGGGCCTAAATTGATGGCTTATGGGTTTATTGGTAGTTATCTAGCATTCTCTGGACTGGAGTTTATATCTAAACAGGACTAAGAAACTGAAAGACAGTTCATTTTTCCGTAAGGGTTTTTGGTGGCCAAATGTGGGATGGATATGTGGCTTATGCTCTGAGATTCGCTGTCTGTTCGAAGTCTTTACAACAATCCTTTGGAGCAAGTCGGCAGCATACCCATTTGACCCAATGAGAGCAGTGTCTTTAGTACACATGATGGGAGTAAGTCTTTCTGAAGAGGGATTGGAACATATATGGGACTGGAAAGGCTCTTCGTTTGTCAGACCACACCAGCAAAGGAAGCATTCTAAATGCTGCTACAGACCTTCCACTCCATCAAGGAATTTGTTAATTCTTTTCTTCATGCTTAAAACAAATGAGAGACGTACAGATTTCTTGGAATGAGCTGAGTTCCAGTTGTAATTGTCAGTCTGTTGAGTAAAAAAGAGAGCAAGCACAGAAATCAAGGTTGAATCCTTGTGCAACTGCAAGTCGCCATGATTAAAAATTAAATCCAAATGCTACATAATTTAGTGGCTGAAAATGGCATTGTGTACTTTTTGCCCTTTGAGTGTTGTTTACTGAGCATGTTTGGGAAATAGATTCAGTAAAGGCTCATACTTGAGCATTTAGAATATTTAAAGATTTGTCTGTTCAGACAGTGGGCTGCGTACAGCCATGTTGTACCTGCATGCTTCCAGAAAACAAAGGTGGAATCTTGCTGCGTAATTTCTGAGAAGAGATTGGATAGGAGTATTGAAATGCTTTTGAGAGAGGAAATTAACACATCCTGCCTTGGAGTGTTTTCTCATCTCCAGCTATTATTATGGTCTTTTCATCATGCTGACTGCTAAATACACACACACACAAAAACAAGTCTTATCTATTTCAAATCTCTGTGCTGTCACTTCTGAAGGTTCCTGTGCCTTCCACTTCAGCTAAGCTGTTAGTGCTCAGAGGGTTGCATCTCCTCATGTGCCTCGAGGAGAGGGGCGAGCACCTTCATAAGAACATAAGAGAAGCCACTGTTGGATCAGGCCAATGGCCCATCTAGTCCAACACTCTGTCACACAGTGGCCAGAAATACCAGGGGCCATCAGGAGTGGTCCTGTAAAGTAATAAAAGATTTATTATTGGGTCAGGACTGTGTTCATTTTGTCGGAAGTAACTTGATGGCCCTTCCCACGCAACCTATTTTGTCTCTAGTATCCCCTGCAGTGCCTATTCTTCTGTAGCCTAGGGAACCATGGCA
>NW_015177025.1:927963-930529 GCF_001447785.1 Gekko japonicus | reverse complement strand
TTGTTCCCCTTTAAACATGGTCAGTGGGGTGGTTTGTTCTCCTGATGAAAGTCTCTCTCAGTGGATTCTTCCCTCATGTCCCATACCAGTCCCTTCCAATCTTGAGTGCTACCTCCCTCCATAAGATTCAAGTCAAGAGATAATTGAGACCCCTGGTCTTGTGAGATTTCTTCAGGGCAGCCCGCAGGCCACCATGCGGGGAATCAGGGTTCTTCCTCTAGATGGAGTAAATTAAATTTGTAGCTCTAAGATCTAGACCGTACAACAGCCATCTCTGAGGGTTACCATCCTTGCTTATCCAGCTGAGCGTGCTGCCATGCCACTAGTGATGTAAGCAGGAACTTCATATTCTAAATGGTGCTTTTTTATGGTGACTTTCTGGGGGAATTTACTTACGTGGTAGGAAATAGGGTTCGCGCCATTGATTACATGCTGGTTTGTAATTCTCTGCTCCCTAAGATCAATAACTTTAAGGTGCTCCCCCTATCTGGAAGGAGACCATTTACCTTTACATCTGCAGGTCATACTTCCGCTCAATCAGGAGCGGTCTACAGCGTTCTACGCAGTCATGATTGAGCACACAGGTAAAATAGTTAAGTGAACAGAAAAGTTAGGTAGTGAAATCAAGGAATTTCTGAGCTCTGATATATCTCAGAGGTACGGTATATTACATCAATCGTAAATATAAATACCCTCCAAGATCCCCTAATTTTCTACCAGGATCTGATAACGAACTTACCAATATTTTAACTGAACCAGTTAACAGGAAATTATACCAACTGCATAGAAACTCCAAACCTTGGTTCGATAAGGAGTGTGCTCATGCGAGGCAAGAAATGAACTCCTTATATGCTCAGACTCTGATTATGGACCAGGGGAATAAAGTAAAGGTGCAGAAGGCTCTCCTGACTATCAAGAAAACTATATAAAAGCATGATTGTGAAGAGAAAAAAATAATATACTAGAAGATTATGGGAGGACCTCATCCAGGCTGCGAGACAAAAAGACTCTTCACTTTTCTGGAGACGTCAACATAAGGAGTGTTAGGACAGTCTCCCCCTTACATCTGCATATTACCCCTGATAGATGGATCTCCTTCTTTCACTAGTGATGTATTTTTTCCTTTCTTTTTTGAGTCTTGCTTCTGTATGTCAAATGCTGTGTAAGGCAGTTGGCTTTTCTGGCAAGGCCGGGGTGATAGCTGTCAGCACGTTAAACAGGGAAGAAAAACCTTAACAAACTAGGTTGCAGTAGCAGTGAAATACTGTTTTTGCACAACATTTAGGAGAGGTAAGTGCAAATGCTACCAAGGGGCACCTACAAGTAGTAAATGTTGTGTTAAATGGCAGCATAAAAGCAGGCGCTAGTCAACTGAAAGCCCCCTAGGAAAGCGGTTGATTTCTCTGAAGCAGGTGGCCGGGGTTAGCACTGATGTTCAAAGTTGCTGTTAGTGCCACAGTGATGGAAACTAATTATAGACCCAACACAAAAGCTTTCCAGTGTTGGTTTGCAAACAGAATAGTTAATTGCTGCTTTGGGTCTTCTGGAATATCAGATAAACAAATGTATTCTGTTTAAAACAAGCAAGCCTTTAATGTAAGCCCTGTTGTGATGCTTGCCTTAGTGCCGCTCTCCTTTTGATGGGGGATGTGTAATTAAGTTATTAGTCCAGAGTACCATTCATCCAAAGTATTAAAAAAATAAAGGGAGGTAGGAAGAAGAGAACAGGATGGCTGTACGGTGATGACCTACGTCGTGAGTCTGTAATGGGGTTCCATTAAGGCATCAACTGGAGCTATATCAGGTGTTTTCCTAATACAGTGTGAAAGAGGGGTCCGGAAGCCTCCCCTTGTCCTCTAGGCACCCGTGTTTGCGGTGGCTGCCATGTTTCTTCACGATGGCCTTGCATGCCCAGTATCATAAAGCCTAAAGCACTGGCAGTTACCATGAACAGTGTAGGATTATGGCCATAGGAGGTGGAAAATAGGCTGTCAGGCAAGTGTTGCTGGATTGCTGTCTGATGAAAAACGAAGTTCTAAGGCGCTCACATTGCGAATCTTATTTTTTCCCCCGTGTTGAATGTGTTGCAAGATTTTATTGGCCTTTTTTTGTGTGTCCATCTTTTTGTTCAAATTGTAGCACACTATAGGACGTGGGGGCAAGTACATAAGCAGAAATAGGCCTCCCATAGTTTAATTCCTCTGTTTCTTGCCAGTTTTCTTTCTTTTTTCTTATGAAAAAGGTCACATTCATCTGCTTAGTGCCCCCCTGTGTATCTTACAGTTGTCTACAGGGGTCATTTCCTGCAGGAGCTCACAGGAGCGGAGCTCCGGCAGTAAAGAGCCCAAGGGGCGGGCACATGCAACAAGCCCCACCCCCTGCTCCCAGCAGCCCTCAGTCAGAGCAAGAAGCAGCCAGGTAAGCTGCAGAATTCCTCCCGGTCCAAAACAGTCCAGTGGCACCTTTAAGACCAAGTTTTATTCAGGTACAAGCTCTCCCTCCTCTGCCAGGACAGATCTGCACGTCCCCCCCCCCCCACTACCTGCCAATCCAAACCAGTCCAGTG
>NW_015177025.1:927003-927829 GCF_001447785.1 Gekko japonicus | reverse complement strand
ACAAAGCTTTATATCAAGTCCTATTTCCATGGCCTCCCCTCCCTGCACTGTCCGTCACCCGCCTGATCCCTGCTTATCCTCTTAGCCAGAGCTGTGTTGCACACTCTCTCTTTAGCCTTCAGCCGGTTACTGCTTAGCTGTCTTACATAGTAGACTTGGACAGAGGCTGTGCAGCAAAGGTCTTGCCTTCACTCCCAACCCTTCTGGCCTTCTTGGCATCATTAGTGGGAGTTTCCCATAGCTCATAATTGGGATGTGGGTACAAACCGAGAACATAGCTCACTGTGACTTAAGACAGAGGACTGTTGTGGGAAATTAAAAAAAAAAAAAAAGACATGAAGTTCAATACAAAAGAGAGCTTACTGGACAAATCTCACTGAAGGTTAGGAGATCAGAACAAAGTTTGAGTCCAGCGGCACCTTTAAAACCGACAAGGTATAAGGTTTCGTATGCACACACACTTCTTTAGATACCACTTCAGAAGAAGTGTGCACGCACACAAAACCTTATACCTTGAATAACACTTCATGGGTTTTAAAGGTGCCACTGGACTCAGACTTTGTTCCGAAGGTTAGGAGGAGAGCTGTGGCTCGCATACTTCACATATAGGTTCAGGTTACCTATTTATTTATTTATTGGATTTCTAGTCTGCCCTCCCCTGCATAGCACGGCTCAGGGTGGAGTACAGTAATAATTATGGACGATCATTGCGCAGTAATTAAAAGCATTAATAATGGGACAAGTAATTAAAGAAGAAGAAGAGATTGGATTTATACCCCGCCCTTCACTACCCAAAGGTGTCTCAGAGCGGCTTACAAACTCCTTC
>NW_015177025.1:913896-926976 GCF_001447785.1 Gekko japonicus | reverse complement strand
TATACCCCGCCCTTCACTACCCAAAGGAGTCTCAGAGCGGCTTACAAACTCCTTTCCCTCCCCCTCCCCACAACAGACACCCTGTGAGGTAGGTGAGGCTGAGAGAGCGCTTGACAGAAACTGCTCTTTTTCAAGAACAGCTCTTATCAGAACTACGGCTTGCCTAAGGTCATCCAGCCAGGTGCAAGCGGAGGAGTGGGGAATCAAACCCGGTTCTCCCAGGTGAGAGTCCACGCACTTGACCACTACACCAAACAAATTACAACAAGATGGTGATCGATATGGTTCATAAAATCCCTAAATTAACTCTCCCTATAGGTATTCCATAGGGTCTAAAACCTGAGCAAGTGGGCCAGTCGCAACCCAGCGAGTAAATAGTGCTCGGCAAAGCAGGGGACGCCAGTGTCATTAGACAGGTTCCGCAGGGCCCTGATCTCACTTGGGAGAGTGTTCCACCAGACTAGAGGCAGAGTGTAAGGCTCTGGGAGAGCCGATCTTGCAGATATGTGGGTCCTGGACTGCTCAGGGTTTTAAAGGTTAACACCATAACCTTGAACCTGATCCGGTATTGAGTGGGAAGCAAGTGCAGCTGATGGAGCAATGGTTTTATGTGTGCTCTCTGGGGCGTCCTGGTGAGAACCCATGCCACTCCATTTTGCATCAACTGCAGTTTCTGGGCCATTTTCAAGGGCAGCCCCATGTAGAGCAAGTTACAGTAATCCAGTCTGGAGGTGACTGTTGCTTGGATCACTGTGGCCAAGTTGTGGGGGAAGAGATAGGGAACCAGTTGCCCGACCTGCCAAAGGTGGTAAAACGCCGATCTGGCAACATTCATGACTTGGGCCTCCACAGAAAGCATGGCATCTAAGATCACACCCAGACTCCTCACCGTTGGTGTCATGGTACCCCACCAAGGGCTAGGAGCTGGATTCATCCCTGGCATCTCAAAAGGTCTTCAGAGAGGTCCTGGGAAAAACCTTTCTCTGCCTGAGGTCCTGGAGAGCCACTGCTGGTGAAATTAGGCCATACCGAGTTATGAGCCTGCAGTGCGATGTGACTGCAAAGAAAGCGAATGCAATCTTAGGATGCATTAACAGAAGCCTTGTGTCCAGATCACGGGAGGTGGTCGTTCCGCTCTGTTCTGCTATGGTCAGGCCTCACCTGGAGTCCTGTGTCCAGTTTTGGGCACCACATTTTAGGAAGGGTGTTGACAAGCTCGAGCGTGTCCAGAAGAGGGCGACCAGGATGGTGAGAGGGTTGGAATCCAAGTCTTACGAGGAAAGGCTGAAAGAGTTGGGTATGTTTAGGCTGGGGAAGAGAAGGCTTAGAGGGGACATGATTGCAGTCTTCAAGTGTTTGAAGGGCTGTCATGTAGAAGATGGAGCAGATCTATTCTCTCTTGCTCCGGATTGCAAGAGTAGATCTAATGGGTGGAAATTACAGGGGATACTGGCTAAATATCAGGAGAAACTTGCTAACTGTAAGAGTGGTTGAGCAGTGGAACAGACTGCCTCGGGAGGTGGTGGATGCTCCTTTGCTGGATGTTTTCAAGTGGAGGCTGGATATGTTGTATGTTTCGGGTATGTTGTAGGGCTCTCTTTCGGCTATGGTCCCGCAGAGTGCAGGGGGTTGGACTAGATGACCTGCAATGTCCCTTCCAACTGTAACATTCTGTGATTCTATGAAACTAACATTCTGTGATTCTATGAAATAGACTAATGGTCTTATTCAGTATAAGGCAAGAAACCCTCACATTGCAGCTTTTGATATGTTTCCTAGAATGGAGGATTTTGGGAGGCACAAAGTCCCATGAGCAATTTGTTCAGTTAATAGCCAGACTTCTTATGAGTTGTGTGAGAGAGGCTTTGGATTGCCCTAAGCCGACTTTGCCTTAAATGGATTTGCGTGTTTGGTGTACAGTTTTTTAAAAAACCACGCCGAGGAGCTTTGTGGCCCATCCAGGAAATCAAAGAGTGGCTGCCTTGGAAACTATGTCAGTACATAGTATGAGTGGATCTACTTTTGGCGGTGTCTTCTCAATGAAACGAGGACTAGCTTGTTGCCATAGAAATGGCAAGCTGAGAATAATTGTTTCCAAGGTTCTTTGTAGGTTTAGCAGTGAGTCAAGTGGCTGCTTTAATGAGCATTCCTATTTATACAACATTATACATCAAGATACGCCATAACCGCTTTACAGGAGTGTTCATAAGTGCTATGTGGTGGTATATTTCCCTGAGGTAAAGACTTTGTCATAGCTGGCTGGATGTACGTAATTCTGTCCGGGACCACTTGGGTGAATTGGTCTGCGTGTGCACACTCAGGTACCCTACCTCAAAGTTGGTGTAAATGCGGAAGACCGCCTCGGAGTAATAACAATTGGATTGATTGCAGGCCTTATTGGAAACTCATTCCCAGCTTGAAAGTATGTATTTAGCTTGTCTGTTTGCTATAAATGCAGGCATATTGTTTCTTCTGCTGTGCGCAAAATATAGTGTTGTGAGCATGTTTCGGTTTCTCTGCAGAAATCCCTGCCAATCAGCCTGAAGAGTTTGAATTGGTTGATCAAGAGCACTACATTCATACTGGTGCTTACTCTTGGCGTACTGCCAGCATCGACTCTACCCCTGTAGGTAGTTTTCTTGACCAGTGGTAGTTTGAGGCCAGCTTACTCGATCCCTTCAGGGTATTGACATACACTGTGTTGTAGCATTTCTGTAATATAGTGTAACTATGTGTTTCTTCCTAGGGAGAAATACTTGGCTAAAGTGCCCTTTTCAAAACCTTGCATCTTCTGTATTTGGTGCAATGGCAGGGGTTGAGAAGGCTCTCCATGTCATCTCCAAGGCTAAGGAGAAAAGTAACAGAGCAGCAGTAGTTTACCGTTTTTTAATGTTGACCATTTCACAAGTATTGCTTTAGGAATTAGGGGGGGAAAGCTACTTGAAAAGATGGATGAAAACAATAGCATTTGAAATTGACTTGAGACAGAAATCTTCGGTTTATGTAAACAAAAAGGCCCCAACTGATTAAAAGCAAGTTAGAAACATGAAAACAGAAACACTAAATGCAGATAGTTCGGGATATCTAACTAAGGGAGCATTGACCCTTGAAAGCTTGTACCATAGAGATCTGGTTGGTCTTTAACTTCTACTAAAAGCAGAGTAAAGTGACAGTAAAATCATGCCTTACCAATCATCCTGAAGTTGTTGGCCTCTGCACTTGGAGGCAGTGTTCCCTCTAAGCTGAATTAGTGTGAGCTAGCTCACAGTTTTTTTAGCCTCCGGCTCACACATTGGTGTCTTAGCTCAGGAAGGATGGTTCCAGAGCAAACTAATTGATGCAGCAGCCGAATCACTCACACACAACTTTGATGCCAGTAGCTCACAAAGTAGAATTTTTGCTCACAAGACTCCACAGCTTAGAGGGAGCATTGCTTGGAGTGCGCAAACAATATTTGAGCTTAGCAGCCATTGGTGTAATTTCTGTTTGTTGCTTACATGCCTTTCATGTTTCTGAAATGTCAAAAGCTTGTGTTCAGATAGGTCCTAGATCAAACACTTGACTTGAACTCTTCGAACCAGGGAAACTGTTAATTGATCAGTTCTTTTTGTTGGCTGTTTGACAACCATACCTTTGATGTTTTCCTACATTTTAATGTTATCTTATCTCTTACATGCCAATAAAGGTTGTCTGTCTGACTTGAACTCCATGCTCCATTTGTAAATAGTATAAACCTCTTGTATACCTTTGATTTGGATAATGTTTCAGAGTACATTTTATTGGTGTTGACTATGCCTGATAGTTTACCATAAAGATGATAATAAAATAAAATTCTGTTGAGGTATATAGTTGTGTTGAGAGGGAGACCCCTGACTAATTGATTGCCAGACCTTTTTGTTTCTGAAGTGAAATATTTACTAGGACCTTTCTTGTGGAATTTGAAAATCTTAACCCCGAGAACTAATACAGTGGCAATGTACTTCCAAAAATTCCTTGGGCAATTTCACGACTTCCAGCTGCTGTGGTTGAATTGACATTGGTAATTTGATCAGCTTAACTTGAAGGCAGCTCTTTTTCAATTGCCTGTCTTGATAGCCATCAGTCTCTCTTATAAGTTTCTCCTTTGCGTAGATTAAAGAGAGGTCTTGCATACTTTCCCCCCAGTTATGTGGAAAAATGGGTTTTCGCCATCCTCTGGATTCCAGAACTGTCACAGATACAGGCTATAAAACTTAGTTGCTTTTAGAAACGAGGAATACAGTCCACCAGAAGGAACCTGTCCCGCCCAAGTCGATGTAATTGTGTTAAAGAGCACAATCATGTTTCAGTTGAGTACAAGATGTACGATTTCAGTGGAGAGAAGATACCAAGTGGTTATGCTTAAAGCTTGGGGAAAGGGTGCACGTTCACTGAGGAGAGTCCCCATGAATGTTAGAAACGCATTAAAGAACCCACAACATACTTTCCCCTTCTGACCTCTCAGTCTGATAAAGATATCTTGGATTCCAATGGAAAGGCTAGTAGTGTGTGTGTTATCGCTTAACGGTGTCGAACTCAATTGACTTATCACAGAGAAAAGTGAATGCTTTCTTGAGGTACAGGCAGCTGTGTTAGACTGGTAAAACAGTTACATTAAAAACTGTTACTTATGCATCATACCTTCCTGTTTTGTTTCTAAATTTTATCAGAAACCATTGGCATACAAGTAAAAAGAGAACATACCGCAAGTACTATGATTATTACTCTTTAGTACATTTCTACAGTTCTGTGTCTGGGTCAAACGTGTTGCCCGAAGGCAAGTAGAAAATACTTTAAACTGGTATCAAATTGTTACGCTTGCCTCAAGCTAAGCCCGAATGTTTTCTTTTTAGAAGGTGTTTAAGCATTAACTTCGTAGAAGCAGCATGTCTTAAACCAGTACTGGAATTCTGCATGGCCAGCCCAACCGCAGAGCAAGCCAAGTAGCTACCTGGGGCGCCTGCCACAGCTACGTAAACTTCCTGGAGAAAGTCACTGGCTGCCCTTTTGGAGGAGGGGTAGCTTCGCGGTTTGTTCACTGAGCAGTATCCAGAACAGTTTAGGGCAGGGTCGGCCAAACTTGCTTAATGTAAGAGCCACATAGAATAAATATCAGATGTTTGATAGCCACAAGTCGTAAACAAATATTACACACATATTTTAATTGGAAAATATGCAAATTTGCTTTTTTATTAACATTGAATGAGGCTGCCAAAAGAAAAGGGGTAATAAAACAGATATTGATAATTATATTTATTTGTCCAGTGATATTTATTTGTTTGCTTATGATATTTATTTGTCTAAGAGAGAAGGAGAGAGAGAGAGGTAGAAAGAAAGCATGAAAAGAGGTAGAGAGAAAGAGAAACAAAAAACCCCACAAATAGATGGGGGGAGGAAGGGAGGAAGAGAAAGAGAGATGAAAAGAAATAATTTAAAGTTTCTTTCTTTCTCTGCCCCCGCCCCCACCTCAAGCCTACCCAGGGAGGGGAACACTGGCTGGGAAAGGGAAGACCGATCGGGGAGGCACGCCTCCCCTTCACTTCCCCAATCATCCTGCCGGGAGCCGCACAATATGTGTGAAGATCCACATGCGGCTCCCGAGCCACAGTTTGAGCTTTCTGTTCTCAGTTGGCTGCCCAGGGCATCGATAGAGTTGCGAAAGGGAAGAAGTAAAGGCGGCAGACATAGAAAGTCAACAGAGAGAGAAGGCATCTTGGTCCACTCTTGACTGAGTGTGCTATTGTTATGTTGCTCAGCCTATGAAAAATGAAGGAAGGAGGTGGGGAAGAATGTGTGTAGGGCAGCAGAAACTTCTGGGCACTGCACATAGGCCCCTCCCTGGCCATGCCGCTGCAAGGTGCTTCTCATTAACAGCCTGCACAATTAATTGTGTGCAGCTGAATTTATCTGTAACCCGCAGTGTGGCTTTTGTTTTGTTTCGTCTGGTAGAAACCAAGGAATGTTCCTTGTTTGGTTTCTTTTCTTTTTCTTTTTGCCTTGAAACCTCTATGGGGTCACCATATGTAAGCTGTGACTTGACGGCATGTTCCACCACCAGTTTTGTTTCTCACTTCTGGTTTTGCAGATTGGTTTGTATGGTGTAGGAGGCTGCAGCGGCTCAAGACTAGCTTTCGAGCAAGGGAAACTTTTACCTTTACCTTTGTATGGTGTATGCATGTTCTTTTTTTAAAAATTGAGCATTCATACAGCATGTAGTGTATGCCCTTTATATGTATGGTATACTTATGATGATAAATGCTGACATTGTTCCAGAAACGAATGAAACTGCATACTCTGTGCAGAAAAAACTCAATGCAAGGAAAACAGACAATGCATAAAGAAACGTAAAGGAAAACGTGGGTTTTGGGGGGTTAAACGGAGATGAGCACCGCATCCCTAGAGTTGAATTCGACTGACTTTCGAGCAAGGGAAACTTTTACCTTTACCTTTGTATGGTGTATGCATGTTCTTTTTTTAAAAATAGAGCATTCATACAGCATGTAGTGTATGTATATGTATGTTATACTTTATGTGTATGGTATACTTATGATGATAAATGCTGACATTGTTCCAGAAACTAATGAAACTGCATACTCTGAGCAGAAAAACTCAATGCAAGGAAAACAGAAAATGCTGTCAAAATGAAAGATAATAATGGGTTTGATTCACATGAAAGGAGAAACATAAAGGAAAACGTGGGTTTTGGGGGGTTAAAACAGCCAAGGTGAGAAATTCAAAATCATCCCACTCTCTGGATCTGGCAAAGATATGCCAGCCCATAATCTGTTCATGTTTTTATCAATATTAAGCACTGGCATTTGGCTTTCTCTGAATGTCAGCCTTAACTCTACGTTTCCATATTCGTGCCTGCCATATTCTTTTTTTTTTGTGATTGTCCTTGGTGTGCTGATGCTGGAGAAGAACCCGGAAGGCCCTGTGAAAAATGGGGTTTCCTTTGGGCTTTCTTCGTTCAGAAGTGCTCAGTGCCTGTGTGAGTTTATAGATTTGTTGCAGTTTTGGCTGGGCCTGTTTGTGTGGGATTGCTTTGGGTTACCATTTTTGTTTTTAATTTCATAGGTTGTGTTGCTGCTGCTGTTGCTATCTAAAGCCACATGTGTTCTCCCCATGTGACAGTGTCCTGGTGTAAGCGATATTAATCCTTGGCTTTGCCTGGCTGTCAGCAGTCATAAGTCAGGGGTGCCAGCAGAAGGCAAATCCATTAAATGTGGAATCAGGCTAGCGAGGTTCAGTAGCAACTGTTGCTATTTGCCGTCTGCGGTATATTAGGGGGGGGGGGCCCCGCGCATAAAGACGTTTCCGTGGTCATGTGGCCAGCATGACTAAACACCAAGGTGCCACGGAACGCTATTACCTTCCCACCGAAGCGGTACTGATTTATCTACTTGCAATTTCTTGCTTTCGAACTACTAGGTTGGCAGGAGCTGGGGCCAGAGACGAGAGCTCACTCCGTCATGCGGCACACTCGGGTCTCAAACTGCTGAACTACTGACCTTCCACAGCCTGCCGTTCAGCGTCTTAACCACTTGAGCCACTGCAGCTCCTCTGGGTTCTTTAACCCCCTTCTCAATTCAGTGGTTCAACTTTTTGAAGTGGGACCCACTCCTTAGCTTACGGTATGATTCAGGACTTCCTTGCAGACTAACTCCCCCCCACCTCCCCCACCTCCAACATAAAATGCAAGAATCTCTCATCGGATAATACTGAATAAGTTTTTATCATTTATTTTTCATTTTTGGTATTTCTAGATATATAGGATTATTGAGCGGCAGACTGTATTTCATAGCCATCTCTCACGTTATGCAGAAGTAAACCAAAATTTGCCATCGAGCCTTCTCTTTGTCCTTCCTGGCCTTGTGACCCACCTGTGAGAGAATTGCGCTCTGCTTTTCAGTCGTGACTCATAGGTCAAGAACTGCTGCTATAATCCTGTTGAGCTACAGCAGAACAGCTAGATTCAAGTCCCGTAGCAACTTAGAGAGGAACGAGATTTTCAGCGTATAAGCTTTTGAGAGTCAAAGATCCCTTCGAAGATTCTCGCTGGTCTCTAAGGTGGCTCAGTGGTTAAGACGCTGAGCTGCAGACCAGAAGGTCGGTAGCTCGAGACCCGAGTGCTGCGTGAGGGAGTGAGCTCCTGTCTCTGGCCCCAGCTCCTGCCAGCCGTTCGAAAGCAAGAAATTGCAAGTAGATAAATAGGTACCGCTTTGGTGGGAAGGTAACAGCGTTCTGTGTGCCTCGGGGTCTAGTCATGCCAGCCACATGACCATGGAGACGTCTTTGGACAGCGCTGGCTCTTTGGCTTGGAAACGGAGATGAACACTGTCCCCTCGAGTCGGATTCAACGGGCTTTCAAGCAAGGGAAACCTTTACCTTTACCTTTTAAGGCACTACTGGACTCAAATCTAGCTGCCATAATCCTTTGACAGTTGGCTGTACAGCACACTGCTGGTCCTTGGATGAAATAGGAGATGCTATGAAGGGTAAAAGGTAAAGGTTCCCTTGCTCGAAAGCCAGTTGAATCCGACTCTGCGGTTGCGGTGCTCATCTCCATTTCAAAGCCGAAGAGCCAGCGCTGTCCGAAGACATTTCCGTGGTCATGTGGCCGGCGTGACTAAACACCAAGGCGCACAGAACGCTGTTACCTTCCCACTGAAGTGGTACCTATTTATTTACTTGCAGTTTCTTGCTTTTGAACTGCTAGTTTGGCAGGAGCTGGAACTAGAGACGGGAGCTCACTCCGTTATGCGGTGCACTCGGGTCTCGAACTGCTGAACTAGCGACCTTCCACAGCCTGCAGTTCAGTGTCTTAACCACTTGAGCCACCGCAGCTCCTGCTATGAAGGGTACAGATGGGTAAAGCCCTTGGGTTCTGAGGCCCGTCTTCCCTCCTGAAGCAGTCTGAAAGAAGTCTGCTTTGGGCCTAATGGCCCAGGCAGCCAGAGAGTGGTTGATTGTCATCGTGCTCCCTTACACTCTGCTTTCACAACTAGGCAGTAAGCTAAGTTAGGGAAATGGCTTAAAGTGATGGGTTGAGAGGGGGGAATAAATAAATAAGATCTTCACTTTGTTGCTGGGTGTGGCTCGTGCGACATTCTTGCAGGAAATGTGAGGAAGCCCTTTTTTGGTAAGACTCAGGATGCCTGACCATGCAGATCAGAGTCAGACATTTCCTCAGGATGCCTGACCATGCAGATCAGAGTGACATTTTGAGACAGATTTTGTGTTTGACTTTCCCCTGCTTCTGTCTTTTTATTTTGGTAGCTGGGCAGTGATCTAGAGAGGACAGTGGGTGAATTTTGTCTGTCTGTCTGTTTGCTTGCACAAGGTTCGCACGTGACACAGATGGGAGAGATGAGGTAAGGGTTTTGTTGCTGGCAAGACACACAACAAGGTCATCAGTTATTGCAGGGTCAGAGGGGAGCCACGCTTGTGGTTTGGAAGCAAGAGCAGGGCTTTAGCCGGGGTTTGGTAGCCATTTGAAGACGACAGGGCTTGCAGAACAGTCGGGCTCTTTCCCATTTAAAATGTCAGTTCTATTAAAATCTCTGTGTGGGCTCCATGCATATTGGGGGTTTTTTCGCCGAAGAATGTTTTACTACATCACTTCAGTGTTAAGCTTCGAAATGTTCCTCATTCTTTTCAAGGTCCTCTTCGCCACCTCCCTCAGTGCTGCGTAGATTCTGGAACCTCAAGAGGCCACCAGCTTTTAGCTTTGTACTCTAACATGTGTTTCAAAATATACTTGAATGGTCCTGCCGGGAAATTCCCAAGGGCCCTTGAGCTTTTCATTACCCATGTGCCTCCGGCTTTTGTGGTGGTGGTGAATTTTCTGTTGCCGTTCAAAGGAAAGAGCATCTTCTTTACATCTCTCCGCTGTTCAAAAGCTCTTACTAATGCAAAGGCAAAATGACCTACTTCGTACCATTTGTCCCTCTGCTTACTGTGATCATGTTTTATTTCGTAGCTGTATTCATTTTTCTCTCTCTTATGAATAGGCCTACCTTTCTGTAACGGCTTCTAGGTAAGGTAAAGGTAAAGGTTCCCTTGCTCGAAAGCCAGTCGAATCCGACTCTAGGGTTGCGGTGCTCATCTCTGTTTCAAAGCTGAAGAGCCAGCGCTGTCCGAAGACTTTTCCGTGGTCATGTGGCCAGCAAGACTAAACACCAAGGCGCACGGAACGCTGTTACCTTCCCACTGAAGTGGTACCTGTTTATCTACTTGCAATGTCTTGCTTTCGAACTGCTAGGTTGGCAGGAGCTGGAACTAGAGACGGGAGCTCACTCCGTCATGTGGCACACTCCGGTCTCGAACTGCTGAACTACCGACCTTCCACAGCCTGCAGTTCAGCGTCTTAACCACTTGAGCCACCTCAGCTCATGTTTTATTTCGTAGCTGTATTCATTTCTCTCTCTCTCTTATGAATAGGCCTACCTTTCTGTAACGGCTTCTAGGAGCCCCTGCTAAATAGCTGCAAGGCAAGGCTGCAGTCTGAAAACCCTTATGTTGTAATGCAACCTGAGGTTAGATGCAGAATAGGGTTCTCAAAGCTGGAGCGGAGGTGGCCCCTGCCGTATGAAGCTGCCTTTCGCAGAACCAGAGTATCGACCCACCTCGTTCAGCCCTGTCCGTTCCGGCTGGCGACGGCTCTCCAGCGTCTCAGGCAGAGACACAGTTTCCTAGCCTCTGCTGCTGGTAGAACTGAACCTGTGGCTTTCAGCATGCTGAGCCAGTGCTCGGTCACTGAGCCATGACCCTTCCCCACGGTTGCCACCACAGGTCTAGTTATGAAGTGTCTTGCGCTCTGGAGGGGTCAAGAGAAAGCATGGCTAGCAGTCAATCAGATTTATTAACTCTGAGCCAGGAGAACATATACTTAAGCTGTCAATTAGTCTGCGATGAGCATCGAAGGCAGTTTCTGTAGACCTTTTGAACTCCAGTGTGTGGACATTCTTGGATTTCTTTTATTTGGTCAGGCCCTTTTCCAATGGACAGGAGACTCATGAGCTAAGCATACATTAGATGGCCGACTTGTTCAAAAAGTGTGAATGCGGCTATGATTTCCACTTAAAGCTTCTGCCTCTTAATGAATTCAAAGCCCCCAGGCTGACTGAGGTTTTGGAATAAATGGGAGCCAGAGCGGGATTTTTGTGCCATCACACCGCTTGAAAGCTCTTGTCAGACACGCGAGGGGACTGGGTGAATGAAAGGGATACGGAACTGTTCTCGGCGTCCATCAGGGTGGTGTTTCAATTCTCCCCAGCATCTCTCTTCTCATGATGAAATGGGGCCTGAAATAGTAGTGATCTAAAGTGCCATCTGAAGGACATATTCCTGGCAGTAAGCGTCACTGACTAGACCTGACTAGTATTCTGAGAAGACCTTCTTTACGATCGCTCTCTCATCCCGCTTCGAAAATTGCTGAAGTGAGCATGGTTGCTCACTGGTTTCTATCAAGCATAATTAAAATTTGAACATGCCAACTTTTTTCCTGCCCTGCTCCTGTGTCTCGAAGAGCTGCTGATCAAGCAGAGGATTCGACTGTTGTTGTGTTCTCCATCATCTCATGGCCATGCTTGGAATAGCGTAGGTACAGTTTGCATAGCGTTATACAGTCCTTGTGTCTGCTACGACTAGAAGCTTGTGAGGAAGATCAGTTATTTTTCATTTACCATTTGAGGCTGAAGTTGAGAGAACAGACATCCCCAAGGGTATGGCAAGGGAATGCATGATTGATACTGGATTTTTAAAAAAAATTCAATTTGTTTTATTATTTTTAACATACACAATAACAATATATAACAGGTTGACTTCAATCAAGAAAATATAGTGCAAGAGGTATTTACATAACGACTATGAAAAGAACATATTGCATGGCTGAATAGTACTTTAAATCAGCGGTTTAGCACAGGAATCTCACCAATGTCAAAAATATAGTAGGTTTGTAAGGTGTTCATTTCTTGGGATGATTTCACCTTCTGAAAGGTATTGGAGTACGGGGAACCAAACTGCCTGAAATTTTTTAGCATTTTCTTGTGTTTGTTGATAAGTCGTTTTCTGGATTTAAAGCCGTGTAAGAGTTCATGTCAGCCGCCTTTGGAATACAACAGCAGCATTTTAGTGAGGCTCTTTCAATCCTGCTTATTTTTAATTGTCCCTTTCCTGTACATTAATAGTTGATATTTCATGTGTTTTGTTTTGGGAGTACCAGTATGGCAAACTTAACATGTGCTTTGGTTGTGCGTTCTACAGACTTTTAGATACTGTAAGCTCGTTCTTCTGTACCTGACTTTCCCATAAGTTCTTGGATAATGAATATGCATTTCTGTTTGTTCTAGGCATACTCAACCCAAAGAATCCCAAGGAACCAGCAAAATCGTTCAGCTTTGACTATTCCTATTGGTCGCATACCTCGGTAAGCACTCTGTTTTGCATTTTGTGTCACTGTCAAGTTCCTTTCTGAAGGTGGAATACAAGAGGATCCAACTGGGAACTGAGCCCCCCGCCAGCAAGCAGCTGTTTTTCCCTACCACAACCGTGTTGTGCTTTTAGCCCTCTAAGTTCCTCTAGGTTTCATCTCAATGGGTTGAAGTGCTTTTTCCATCCTGGGATCAGGGAGATTATATTCCAATCGATGGAGAGCAAGTGTGTTCAGAGATGACAGAGAGCTGGGCCCAAGCACCCACCGAGTGGAATTTTGACAGCAAACATTTTCCAACAGTGAATATCATTTGTTGAGAGAGGAGACTCTTCCTTCAGGAGCACTTATGGTTGTGGAGATGGGAGTTTTGATTCCTGATTTATTAGGGAGGCAGGGAAGTGCCTTCCTGCTCCCCTGCTCCACCCAAAGTCATAAAGTTCTGTCTCTTCCAGGTCCCACCCCTTGTGAAAGCTGAACCTTCTGCTTCCTGCTCCACCCAAAGTCATAAAGTTCTGTCTCTTCCAGGCCCCGTCCCTTGTGAAAGCTGAACCTCTGGTCTCGCTGACTTCCCGTAATTGTTGGGCATTACCATTGCTGCTGTTCAAGGGTAGGGAGGGTGAAAGGAG
>NW_015177025.1:910367-913846 GCF_001447785.1 Gekko japonicus | reverse complement strand
GCATGGAAGAGTGGAAGGTACCCGGTGGGCCCCAGCAAATGACTTGGGTCAAACTCTGAGGGAAGTAAGCATGGGAAAAGAATTTTGTTCCTAGGCTTCCTCATCCCGAGCAATGAAACCATAAGAGAGGCACACTGTTCTGCAGTGCGTAGTCAGTATGTAGGTAAGCCCAGGGCAGCTTTGCTTGAAGATGTCATAAGCATGGTTTAGATGCATCAGTAAATCATAGTTTGGTGCTGTGTGAATGAGCTTGGAAGGAACCCTGAATCTCTGTGCTGCTTTCTTCTGTCTTCCCTCCCCTCAGTATTAGATGGTTATTTCCTGGCCATTAATAGGAATTTCTTTACATCTGAACCATCAAGCTATGGCTTGTGCTTGGTCTGCAAACTAGGGTTGCAGTTGGTTTCCAAATAAACTGTGGTTTGTCATCTTGGCTTGTAGGACAGGAGCAAATGATTATTTTCTTGTGTGGATGCAGCAGCAAACTGTGGCTTGCCATGAATCAGGTAATAACTAACTAGTGATTTGAGTCAAGGCTTGCTCAGAAAATGCCAAGCCAAGGTTTGCTGTTACATCTGAACCATGCCCTTGTATTGGGATAGTTGGAAAGTCTTGGATAAGGTTTTGTAAACAACCCTGTTAATGCCATTGAGAGTTCAGGGAGCATAAAAGTTACCAGGACAGGCACTAGGGGAAAATACTTATGAGGAGAGCATTCCGTACTTGAGGAATGGCTACGTAGAAGGCCTTTCCTCTGGCTTCCCCCACCTTCAGAAGCAGCAGTTGCACTGAGCAAGGCCTTTAATCAACTATTTGACTTTGATTATCTTAACTGACGATCAGATTTGTATGGGAGTAGGCGGCCCTTCAAATACCATTATTTGGGGGACCAGCACTGAATGAATCAGTGACCCAGTGAAAGTCGCTGTAGGACTGGCAGGCTTCTCTGTCACCTGTGCCAATCCACACTGTTTGTGCTGGGCGCTGAACCAGTTTAGAAGTTTCTGGGTTGTCTTCAAGTGCAGCCCCTCATATAGTGCATTACACTCTGCAGAGAATGGATAACAGCGGCCAGACCTTGCTTCCCAAGGAAAGGCCGTAGCTGGTCTGCCGTACCAGGTTGTTGAGGAGAAACAGATTCACCAGCCGCTCAAGAAGGCAGCAGCGTGTATTACAAACTAGCCCCTCCGTAAGATAAAACCACGTTTCTGAGCTTTATACACCTACAGGTGTGTTGTGCTTATCCTCCCCCCTCCCCCTTTCCCGTGGCTTCTCTTAATTGAGCAGTAGCTCCGTTTTCCACAGAGGGCACGGCAGGACAATCATCTTGTTAATCTGCTCCAGTTATTCCTTGAACGGGAAAACGTTCCGCTTGTCAGCTGACGTACCAGATTATGTCATGCTCTACGGCCCTCCTTTAACGTAGGAGTACTAATCTTCCCTTTAAACTTTGCTGCCTTCTAAAGCTTTTCATACGCTGCATTCTTCCCAAATGGAACGGTAAAATGTAACTGCCACTTACCTGGGAGCATCTGGTGCTGGCTTCCACTGTGGCACCCTCGATGTTTTGAAATTTGTTCTGAAATATGTTGTGCGTCATCTGATAAAGGGGCCCTGTGGCTTGCCCGGGCTACCCAGTCTTTGCCCCCCCAGAAGCAGTGTGGCTAGCTTTCGGTCATCTGGAAAGAGGGGAAGGCACTTCTCATATTCAGTAATATTTGAGTCACAAGGCACGCCAGTGGAGGTGTTGTGAAGTGGGATTCACCAGTGAGTGTACCTACAGTGCAAAGAAATTGATAGCCACGTTGGTGCGACAACATCATGTTCTGTTTCCTGAGTTGCTCTAGAGTTGGGCTTCCTCCTCTGCAATGATTTCAGCGGCTCATGAGGTTGGCCTGGCTGCCCTGCCTCTCCCCCCCCCCCCCTAGCATTCTTTTTCGGCATAAGTGCCTAAGCATGGTTTGAATTCCTCCAGCTGCAAAATGCTTCCACATTAGGCCTTCTCCACAAAATAAAAAGGCATCTTGAGATGACTCAGGTTCCCCGTCTTCCAGTCCTGCTCGACTATTTGCTCACTTGTGAAAGGCATTCACTGGTGGCAGCATTTCCTATTTGGCATTGCGAATTAGCAAGATTCTTTAATAACAGAGGCTGGGAAGTAAACGTGGGCAGCTGCACAAGCTGATTAATTTACACGGCCGGTAGCATTTTATAGTGAGGTATTATAAGCAGCCAGTTTGAGCCTTGAATCATAAAGCGACAGAGTGTTCGGAGACCTAAGCTTACCACTTCCCCCAAGAGCAGCATGTTGTTGAATGATGTTATATATCTAGTTCTAGTGGGAACACGGTTCACTGTTAGGAGGGCTGCAGGCTCCCCTTGGGTAACTAGCTGGGTTGTGGAAGAACATTATAAGCATCGTGGTACCTAATGAAGTATCTTAAATATCCTGTTCACAAATGTATGTTGTGATGGGCAGACGGCTGCGTATGATCTCTGGTTACTATGAGAAACATGGAGAGGGGAAGTGGCTCAGTGGTATAGCCCTTGCATGGAATATGGAAGATCCAGGTTCAATCTCTAGCGATTTCAGTTCAAAGAATATCAAGTTTGGACTATTAGGAAAGACCCTTCTCCCCTTTCCACATTAGACCTTAAGTCCTGGTTCAACCCTGTCCCCGAACTTACATTCTACATTACATGCAAGTCCACCCCTGTAATTATCTCTGGGGGTATTTTTTGTTTCCACATTACATTGAGGTCACTCCGGTTTCGCCCCACACTTGTCCCGGGATAAACGGATGCTGTTATAACCAGGGATAAATGCAAGGAATTGTGTCGCGAGTTGAACTCTGACAAAACCAGGGATGAGATCCAAGTGCGGGAAGGACCCATGAGACCCTGGAGAGCTCCTCCCAGTCAAAATAGGCAGTACTGAGCTAGATGGACCAATGGTCCAGATTGGTTGAATGTCACTTCATACGGCATCTGTAGTTACAGGACCTTAGGAAGCAAGGATAAGACCTTGGGGAACTGTTCCTGGTTGAAGGATACGTTGGGCTGCGTGGACCATTGGTACCTTCGTTTTAACTCCTCAATGGTGATTTTTTTTTTCACCCTTCACAAATCTTACTTTTTCCAAGCTATGGAAGGATGCCTCACAATGGGCAGTTGTTTCATTTTGAAAGAGGTCCATTCTGACATGTAGCTTTTCTTATCTCTGCAGCCTGACGATCCGTGCTTTGCGTCTCAGAATCGCGTGTACAATGATATTGGGAAGGAGATGCTGTTACATGCCTTTGAGGGCTATAATGTATGTATCTTTGCATATGGCCAAACCGGAGCTGGGAAATCGTATACTATGATGGGAAAGCAGGAGGAAAACCAGGCGGGGATAATACCACAGGTAAGAGCTGATATTAAGGTGCTAATGTGCAAAACGTCTCTGTCTGTTTTGCTTTTGTATATAGCTGCTAGAT
>NW_015177025.1:896450-910294 GCF_001447785.1 Gekko japonicus | reverse complement strand
TGGGCTCTATGCCCCGTTTGGCCCTCCAGGGCAGCTGGGTGGCCGCTGTGTGAAACAGGATGCTGGAACAGATAGATTGCTGGTCAAATCCAGCAGGGATGCTTAATTCCCCCTCCCCACACTTTTTTTTTAGTTACTTAATTTATGTCTTACCTTTTAGCTGTCAAGTCTCCAAATTGTTTTACAGCTTTTTAAACTGAAACATTTTCTCATCTTTCATTTGGACGACGTTAACCTGGGCTTGGGACACACAGTTTTGCTGCAGCCTACCCTTCCCCAAGATCTCGTGATCTGTCTGTCCCACCAGGGCTTTTTTCCTGGGGGGGAACGTGCCAGAACAGAATTCCGAAACCTTTTCAACAAAATCCTTTTTAAAAATGTTTAAAAGTTTGTGAGTTTTTAGTTTAAAAGTTTGTGAGTTTTTAGTTTCCCTCTTGAGAGTTCCGGCACCTCCCCCCCCCCCAAAGCCTTGTATCCAATGCTCCCTCTAAGCTGTGGAGTCTTGTGAGCAAAAATTCTACTTTGTGAGCTCCTGGCATTAAAGTTGTGAGTGAGCAACTTGGCTGCCGCATAAATCAGTTTGCTCTGGAGCCCTCCTTCCTGAGCTAAGGCAAAAATGTGTGAGCTGGAGGCTAAAATACTGTGAGCTAGCTCACACTAACTCAGCTTAGAGGGGACGCTGCCTGTGTCCTACACAGTTTTTTAACCGTTAAACCCACGTCTTCTGGTCTCCAAAGAACGACTCCGCAAGTGCCTGTCCCAAATGAACCTGCCATACGTGGGGAGAAGCCAAGTACTATTTTCTGTTTCAGGTGTAATATCCCATTGACTGTGGTGGCCTCTCACGGCACAATATAATTTGGCTTTCGTAACTTGCTGTTGCGCTATCCTGGCCCTGGTATCGAACCGTTTGAGCAAAGCCGAATGCGGGCGGGCCGCCTCAAATAAATACATTTTGCTGAAGGAGCTGTTTTGACTTTATCGTTTTGCTTTAGAGTCAGCACCAAAGTCCCTGGCTCTGTGCTCCTGGCGTAAAATAGCGCAAAGCTGTGCTCTGTGCTGATGGCAAAAACATATGCAGTGCTGACACGACGTCTGACAGGGGTTCGGTTACGGCTTGAGGTTGCCCCTGGGTTAAGTGAAATGCCAGCCAGATGTTTGTGCTGTTGGGCGTGTGTGTGTTCCTAATAGGAAAAGAGGGCAGGCAAATGGGGCACCGAGCCTTTTTTATGTGCTTGGGAACCACCCCCCCCAGCTGCTACATTCTGGTCAGCGGCAGTGAACCTAGAGGCTAGCCCCTCTTAGAGCATGTTACAGTCGCCTTTAAGATGTTAAGTAGCCTTTAAGATGTTAAGAAGAAGAAGAAGAGATTGGATTTATACCCCGCCCTTCACGACCCAAAGGTGTCTCAGAGCGGCTTACAACCTCCTTTCCCTTCCCCTCCCCACAGCAGACACCCTGTGAGGTAGGCGGGGCTGAGAGAGCTCTGACAAACTGCTCTTTTTCAAGAACAGCTCTTGTCAGAACTATGGCTTGCCCAAGGTCATCCAGCCAGGTGGAAGTGGAGGAGTGGGGAATCAAACCCGGTTCTCCCAGATTAGACTCCGCGCACTTAACCACTACACCAAATTGGTTATAGTAGCCTTTAAGATGTTAAGCTGTTATAGTAGCCTTTAAGATGTTGGTTACATTTGCTAGGTTTGTATCTACAACAATTTAAGGCAACTAAGGAATCTGATACATGGCTCTAAATTTGCCATTATGGAAGTTTTCATTTAAAAAAACCGACCCAGCAGAATGAAGCTTCTAGTCCTTATGTCCGTAGAGATGAAAAATTGACGTCTGTTCCTCTGAAAACTCTAGGGTCACAAGCAGTGTTCCCTCTAAGCTGAGTTAGTGGTGTGAGCTAGCTCACAGTTTTTTAGCCTCCAGCTCACCCATTTCTGTCTCAGCTCAGGAAGGAGGGCTCCAGAGCAGACTAACTGATGCAGTTGCCAAATCCCTCACTCACCACTTTAATGCTAGTAGTTCAAAAAGTAGAAGTTTTGCTCACAAGACTCCACAGCTTAGAGGGAACAAGAGCTTTAGGGATTTTTAATTGACCTTTGTGAGCTACCTTCTGTTCACCCCAGACTCCCAGCCACTGTCTTTGGTCATCTGCTATTCCCCCCCGTGAAGTCTGCTTCATGCCACAAAATTTTCTGAGAAGCACGCAGCTATTCTGTAGATTGTTGCGTGACAGTCGCACATGCATGTGTATTGTCGCACATGCATGTGAAGCAGGAGCTTGCCACTAACCGGACCTCCTTGCTGTGGCTGTGTAGATTTACATGTGTTCCTTACGTAAGGAGCTGTATGCAGGAGTATATGGCTGCCATGTAGAATATTTGTCTGATGTTGGAAGATGCTCCCTTTCAGATCCTTGTTCCCCCTCTGAAAGGGAGAGGCATCTAAAGAGCTCTTCCTGGGTCCAGAGTAAAGGAAACAAATGCATCGCAGATCTGACCATACTTTCATTGTTTTGAGTATCCTCGGGCGCAGACTTGGAAAATATCTTCTTTTTCTTTTTAATAACAAAGCACCCTACCGGGGAAGACTATCTAGGGATGAGTGTCCATATAAGCTTGCTTTCTCACTTGTGGTAGTCTGAAGTTCTACATGCAAAGTGTGTGTGTGTTCGGAGGGGGGATAAGGAAGTAGTATAGCATTGAGACCCTAGTTGTGTTCAGCCATTCTGATCAAACACATCTCTGCTTATTCTCAGTCTTCAGAGCTCTGTCCCCTCACATGCCTTAACACATTCTGGCTGAGAATCTCTGTTTGTGGGTAGCAAGCAAACCTATGTTGGTTGCAGCATTCAGTTCTGTACAACAAACTGCGGCTCGAGCCAACGCTTCCTAAACAAAGAAGTCTGGGTGCCATGGGAGGAAAGGGAGTTTTTGAGCTCTGGGCTGGGTGGGGGAACTGGCTTATTCTCAGGGGTCATTTCATAGAAAAAGAGGTGCAGGAGTTCATTAGCATAACTCATTAGCACAACTCATTTGCATATGCCACACCCCCTGACATCACTGGAGGTGTGTCAGATGGCAACACCCACCGCTCAGGCTCCACTGGACTGTTTTGGATTGCTAGCTATTGGGGTGGGGGACGACCTACAGATCTGTCCTGGCAGAGGAGGGAGAGCTTGTACCTGTATAAAACTTGGTCTTAAAGGTGCCACTGGACTGTTTTGGACCGGGGGGGGGGGCTGGTGGAGGTCTCTGCAACTTCCCTGGCTGCTTCTTGCTCTGACTGAGGGCTGCTCTGACAGGGGGTGGGGCTTGTTCCATGTGCCCGTCCCCTGGGCTCTTTACTGCCGGAGCTCCGCTCCTGTGCGCTCCTGCAGGAAATGACCCCTGCTTATTCTCATCAAAAGCAAGCTGCTAGTTTTGGATCCCTCCGGATACAGTCAGTGGGTAACTTGGAGTTAAAGAGATTGTTGAAAGGGGGGGGGGACCTCTGACTCTTAGTTTCCTTTTCTTGTACAGCCATCTCTTGGAACCTTTTCAGACAAACAGATGAGCTCAAAGGATTCCTTTCCTAAAAACATGCAGAGATTTTTAATGCTTTTACAGCTGGGTTTTGGCAGTCTTAATCACCCTTTCTCTCAGAGGCCCGCCCCACTTCTTTCTGTTTTGCGTGGCCAGTCCCTTCTGTTGCTGGAGCTTATTTATCATTTTTTTTAATGGTGCAGATTAATATTAGTTGAATTTGGCCACAGTTGCCTGCCTGGTGATTTGTGTGTGTATCCGGAGGGGGGGAAGATGAAGGGAGAGCGGCCTTCCTGCCTGGCACTCTGTTTTGGGGGAGCCCTGGAAGCCAAGAACCACGCTGCCGTTTCTGTCACCCATTGTGTGTGTCTCACCCCCCCCCCGTATGTTTTTGTAGTCTGAAGCTCTCTCAATCTCTTTCTAGCTCTGCGAAGAGTTGTTTGAGAAGATCAACGACAACAGCAACGAGGAAATATCATACTCGGTGGAGGTGAGCATAAGGCATCAGCTGACTTTTTTCAAGGGTGCAGTTCACAGTCACCTCTGTTTTATTTCCAGAAGAAACAAGGCTGTATTAAGGCAGGTCGAGCCCTCTTTTAACATTGGCACCTGCAGCCCACTGTGGTGTCGTGGTTAGAGTAACGGGCTAGGACTGGGAAGATCTGGGTTTGGACCCTCCCGTACGCCATGGATGCTAACTGGATGAGCTTAAGCCAATCACACTCTGTGTTTGATCAACCTTGTGAGGTTGTTGGGAAGACAAATTGTAAAGCAGGAGGTCATAGAAACATAAAATCAAAGTGTTGGAAGGGACCCCCCGGGGCCATCTAGTCCAACCCCATGCACAATGCAGGAAATTCACAAATAATCCCCCCTCCACACCCGCAGTGACTGCTGTTCCATGCCCAGAAGATGACAAAAAACCTCCAGGATTGCTTCCTGACCCTGAAGTGGCAATCAGCATTTCCCTGGGCATGTAAGAAAGGGCTACGAGAACTAAGCACTGAGGCAACCCTTCCTGCCCTCCCTTCTCATGATCTGCCTAAGTTCACAGAATCCGCATTGCTGTCAGATGGCCATCTAGCCTCTGCTTAAAAATCTCCCAAGAAGGAGAGCCCACCCCCTCCCGAGGAAGCTGCTTGGAGGAAGGGCAGAATAAAAATATGATTAATAATAATACTAATAATCCTTGGTCCCCTTGCAAATATGGGGGGTGGGAGGATGTACAGGAAAGGACCTTCTGGCCTGAGCTTCCTGAGAGAATCTTAGTTCTCATAAGTTGCCGAGCCTTATCACCACAAACAAAATGTGAGATGGAATGTATGTGCGCTGTGGGGAGAGAAATCCCAAAATAATCGTTTCTTAATCTGTCCCTGCTCCTTGGGAAACCCCTTGAACGGGAGCGTGAGCATAGAGGCCTGATGGGAGACAAAGCTTGCATTCGTTGCCAAACCGTATCAGCTGGCAGCAAAATGAGCAGCGCTGTGTGGTTGTCGTAGTGAGTTTGCGTCATGCCTGGCATTTTTGGGCAATGTCAGTTGGCCCTTCGAATCCTGTATCTGAACCACGCAACTGTTCGTGGTTCCATGGCTGACTGTGCTGCCATTTGCAATCTTCCCATTTCTGATTCTTTCAACAAAAGGGGAGTGAAAGTTGAAGCTCCTCTCTGGCTCATTTCTGTAATCCCAGTGGAATGTAAGGCACATTCTGGGTTACTGCTTTGGACTCCTTAGATAGAGGCTATCCGCATCCTCTGTGGAAAACTGCCAGGATTTAGTGCAGTGATTCCCCAATGAAGAGAAAGACAGTTAAGTAAAGAATCCTCTGAATAGAAGGCATTCTTGTGCAGAAGAGGCTGCCTGCCGCATTTCTGTGTGATCCTCTGTTCTGGCCATGTCTCTGTCCAGTCCATCTCCTGACTGCATCACATATGGTTTGTATCAGTTTAGAAGCACAACACGGTCAGTGGCCCTCAGAGAATGCTGCCTGTTGCATCTCTGCATGAGTTGCTGTTTTGGCTTGCCTCTTTCTACTTCAGATGACTTATTAGAACAGTGACTCCTGCAGAATATGTAGGTAGGTAGGTAACTGGTGCACAGTCTAGATCAGGCATGTCGAACTCATTTGTTTTGAGGGCTGGATTGGACATAAATGAGACCTTGTTGGGCCGGGCCATGTGTGTCATAAAATGTAATGCCAGGTTGCGGAGATATAAACTTTATAAAGGACACAAACACAAAGTTTTTTTTTACTTAAAATAAAATCATGCTTTCAGACACTAGCACTCTTGCAATATTTTGTTTATTTAACAGTGTCTGATAACGGACACCTCTTGCTCTGAATTACTGCATCAAAATGTCTGTGTTGTTGCAATCTTGAGTATGCTGTTCAGGTGTGTATCTGTAAGCTGCAAACCTATGATGACGCAGCAGTAGCAGAACTGGAAGAAGAATCAGAAGATAGCCAATTCCACTGCGGGGCCGGAAGAGGCCCCCCCGGGGGGGGGGGCTGATTCGGCCCCCGGGCCACATGTTTGACACCCCTGCTCTAGATCTCTTTGAGTTTCAAGAGATATGTACCTCTAACTCAAAAAAAAAAAAAAACATTTACACTTGTTCTCAGAGGTTTGAGGCATGAGAATTGTTCCACCAATGCCTTTTAGCTGCAGTGGCTAAATGGAGCCTCTGTGTTCAGAGGCAGTATACCTTGAAGAATGTTTGGAAGTTGCAACTAGGGCAGAATGCCGCAGGCAGACTGCAGGTCGGGGCCAGCTATTGGTAGCATATGTCCCCGATACTGACCCGGTCCAGAGTGCAATTCAGAGTGTTGGTTTTGTCCTTATAACCCTATGTGGCTTGGGATGGGATATCTGAAGGACTGTCTTCTCCCATACGTTCCTGCCCAGGAATTAAGATCATGGGGACATAAGAACAGAAGAGAATGTAAGAGAAGCCAATGCTGGATCAATATGTCCCCGATACTGTAGCAGTTGCACTGGCCACTGACCCGGTCCAGAGTGCAATTCAGGGTGTTGGTTTTGTCCTTTAAAACCCTAAATGGCTTGGGATGGGTTATCTGAAGAACTCTCTTCTCCCATACATTCCTGCCCAGGAATTAAGATCATGGGGACATAAGAACATAAGAGAAGCCAATGTTGGATCAGGCCAGTGGCCCATCCAGTCCAACACTCTGTGTCACACAGTGGCCAAAAAGACCAGGTGCCATCAGGAGGTCCAGCAGTGGGGCAAGGACACTAGAAGCCCTCCCACTGTTGTCGTCCCCCAAGCACGTCTCCCAGACCAAGAGTTCTTATCTATACCTTGTGGCTAATAGCCACCGATGGACCTCTGCTCCATATGTTCATCCAGTTCCCTCCTGAAGCCGTCCGTGCTTATAGCTGCCACCACCTCCTGTGGCAGTGAATCCCATGTGTGAATCACTCTTTGGGTGAAGAAGGACTTCCTTTTATCCATTCTAACCCGACTGCTCAGCCATTTCACAGAGTGCCCACGAGTTTTGGTATTGTGAGAAAGGGAGAAAAGTACTTTGGACTTGACTCCTGACTGCCCCACCGATTAAAGATGCTTGTTTGATGAGTTACAGGAGAGAGTCCCTTTTCAGTGGCCACCCCACAGTTATGAAGCAACCCGGCCCCCTCACTGTTGATCTTCAGGAAGCAGTCCAAGACAGTTTTATTCAGGACCGCATCTTGAGTGATTTAGCTTTTATTATTGGCCATCCTAATTGGAGTTTTTAAACTGTGACTTTTATGGGTCTTATAATTGTTTTTGTTGTGTTTTTATAATGCTGCATTTATATTGTAAGCCGCCTTGAGTTCCACAAGGGGGAAAGGTGGCTAATAAGTGTTTTAGGTAAATATAAGTAAATCTGTGCCCGGTGGGACTTAGTCCAGTTCTGCAGGGCCTGTAAGGCAGAGATATTTCCCCCAGGCCTATGGCTGAGGACAGGAGTGGTTTCCATCTAGCCTGGCCACTCCCATTTCCCTACGGAGTAAGGTTACAATTTGGCCTAACTCTCAGCATCATCTGAAATTGTTCTGCATTTTACTGTTTTGTTTTATTTTAATCTGTAACTGAGGCTGTTGGAATTGTTGTGAACTGCCCTGAGCTCCGTGCACAGGGAGGGCAGTCTGTAAATTGAATCTATAATTAAATAAATAAGTAAATAAATATACCTCTGAATGCCACTTGTCCGGTGGCAAAACGGGGGTGGGGGGGATGTCTTCGGCAGCTGGCTCGTAGGCTTTCTCATGGTTGTTGGGTCGGCCATGTTGGGAAACAGGTAGCTGGTCAGGATGTATGTTTGGTCTGATCCAGCAGGGCTGTTCTGGCGTTCTTAATGAATAGCAGCCTTGGAACGCTTATAGGTGCTCTTGACGGCTCTCCTCCCCCTTCGCGGTCCTGTTTCGCAAAAGGAAGGATGGGGGCCTGAGACTCTGCACAGATTACAGGGGTTTGAATGCAGTGTCGGCCCGGGCCAAAGGAATGCTCTGAATGTGGGTGACCGGAAGGGAGCGTAGCGGATGGGGCCCCGCCTGAGCAAACTAGTTCTTCCTCTTAAGCTCAACACACAGTGACAACTTCCAGGCTGCCAGCCAAGTCAGCATTCAGAAGGATGCGTATCCAAAGTTGGCCAACGATTAAAATACAGCCTATGTAAAAATAGCACTTTGCGGGGTGCATTTGTTCCATATGTTTAGTCAGGCCTCCTCTCTTGACAGACAAATGGGTTGCTTCTGCTCAGTTCTTTTAGACCTGCTGAATCAGCTCCATGCAGGGGGAGGGGGGGCAGGTTTTGATTTGGCGAACATGCAAAGTGAACACTCAGTACAGAACGTTTCTGGCAATTGCGAGCAACTGCTTCCCCAGCTTCCCCCAGTATAGCTTCCGGCTCTGTCTTCAGACGAGCATTTTGTAAGAAATAGGTGTGACAGTAACAATAACAGTACTGACTTCACCCCTTAAACCGGGGCTGTAAAATACAAAGCTGTGGGGTGGGACCTGCAGTCTCAATTGGACTCCATCCAAATGGCAGGCCTGCCTGTAATCTGGAAGGAGGAATGGCTGGAAGACAGAGCCCTTGCTTTGCAAGAAGAAGACCCCGGTTCAGTCTCTGGTAGTAGCACCAGTTGAAGTATCTTGGGTAGCTGGTGGTCAGGAAAACCTTTCTCATTTGAGGCCCGGGGAGAGCTGTTGGCAGTCGGGACCAATAACAGATAACAATAACAAGATAATTAGATAAGCATCTGGAGCAGAAGTCCATCAGTGGCTCTTAGCCACAAGGTATAGAAGACTCTTGAGAGTCCCTTGGACTGCAAGAAGATCAAATCAGTCAATCCTAAAAGAAATCAACCCTGACTGTTCCCTGGAAGGCCAGATAATGAAAATGAAGCTCAAATACTTTGGCCACCAAATGAGAAGGGAGCACTCACTGGAGAAGAAGACCCTGATGCTGGGAAGGATTGAAGGTCAAAGAAGACGGGGACGGAAAAGGATGAGATGGTTAGACAGTGTCATCGATGCAACGAACATAAAATTGAGCAAACTTCAGAGGACGGCGGAAAACAGGAGGGCCTGGCGAGATCTTGTCCATGGGGTCGTGAAGAGTCGGACTCGACTGTGCGACTGAACAACAAATAGATAGGAGCTCTCGGTCTGATCCAACATTGGCTTCTCTTATGTTCTTAATACTGAGCGAGAGGGACCAGCAGTGTTCCCTCTAAACTGAGTTAGTGTGAGCTAGCTCACAGTTTTTTAGCCTCCAGCTCACACATTTTTGTTTTAGCTGAGGAAGGATGGCCCCCAGAGCAAGCTGATTTAAGCAGCAGCCCAATCGCTCGCTCACAACTTTAATGCCATTAGCGCACAAAGTAGGATTTTTGCTCACAAGACTCCACAGCTTAGAGGGAGCATTGGGGACCAGTGGTCTGACTTGTGAGAAGGCAGCTTCCTGCTTTCATATACCTTTATGGCACGGGAAGCTGTGATGAGTAATAATAAATTGCTTCTACACCGTCATTCTCTTCGTTTCACTGAAATGAGTCATGCTTGTGTTTGTGGAGAGTGCTGATGGCAGCTGATGGCCAGTAGAGAAGGAAGTGTTTAGGGAGATGGTTCTGGAGGGCAAACGCACAGGAAGGGGGAATGAAAAGAGTAGGATGTTCTAGGCGGGGTGCTGAGACCCAGGGCAATGGGGATTCGGCCACCAAGGCAGTGATGCTGCGGGCAAAGAGGTCTTGGCAGGTGAGAAGTGGGAGGGTGGCCCTCTGGGGCTTGCAATGAAAGGGATGTTTCTAGGTTGTAATCACCATTTTCTTCTGCTTCAAAAGGACTAAATTGTTCAGTGAACATTTTTGAGTGTCATTCCTGGGGATCTCCTGGGTGGGCAAGTCCAACCCTTGCCTTGAGGTCCCTTGCTATCATGCCACTTAGGTTGTGTATGTCACGGGCTGGGGTGCCAGTGAAACGGAGAGCAGAGCAGGCCAAGGTCAGGAGCCAAGAAGACAGTGCAAAGTCCAAAAAGCCAAGCCGGGGCCAGGAACGCAGAGCCAAGTCCAAAGCCAGGGGGTCCGAAGGTCTAGGTGCAAGAGCCGAGCCGGATTGGATGCTAGCAGGACGAAGCTGACTTGTTGCTTCCACGAAGAGCACTGCCCAGAGTGTGGAGTTAAATGCTGCTACCAATTAGCCAGCTGCACGATCGGCCAGGCTCCTCTTAGAACTCTGGGGTGGCTGAGCGTCTCCTTTGTAGCCTGGCCTCTCTTCGCCTGGTTGCTAAGTTTTGCCGCAGCCGCTCCCTTAAACGAGTCACACGTGGGGGTGAGTCAGGAGGACTTTCAGCTTGCAGTTCTTCCTTCTTTTCTGGGCCAGGTGTGAAGACTGCTGTTACAGGCACTTGCAAGGTATCCTCCTCTGCTGCTTCAGAGGGGCCAGCTGTGGTTTCTGCAGGTTCTGTCAGCTCATCCTCACCCGTGCCCATGACAGTGCAAAAGTCATCCTGGAAGTCTCTCTGATACATAAAGTAATAATGTGAGAAGGTTTTATAGCCTTCCTTGACTGCTTCTTGAAAGAAGCTTGGATGTACCAAGAACCCAGGTGTGCCTCTGCATATCTGTTACTTACTCGTACCGGTGAAGCTCACTGCTGCCTGGCCTGAACAACAGTTTCCCGGGGTGTATCTACCATACCAGCCCCTTTTCGTAATCCTCACCATTTCGTGCACACTTTGACTGGAGAGGATTGTGCAGTGATATGTGAGCTGCCTGCCCCTAGTCCTCTGAAGGCTTTTCTCCAGTAGGGAAAATAATTTTTCATTTGTCCAGATTTGAACAGTGAAGGGAGCTATTCCATTTCTATTTCTGTGGAACTGGTATAAAGCCATGTTATATTTTTAGACACTGATCTAGAGAGTGCTTCTCTAACTCTTTTGGCAAACTCTATTTTTGGGTATATATTGATTCCTTTTGTTCTGAAACTTTGTGAGCACGAAAATTAAGCCGCCTTGGATGCGGAATTTTGTCTTAACAGCAGAGATCTCTCTAAGTACATGACGGCATCTGTATGGCCTAGTTCAGCAGTACTGCTAATCCTCTTAACACTCTGTATTGCTCATTCATTGAAAGACATTCAGTCGGGGTTTTCCTAAAGAAGACTTGAGCTTTAATTTGCTTGTATGTGTCTGTTTTCAGGTCAGCTACATGGAGATCTACTGTGAGAGAGTAAGAGACTTGTTGAACCCCAAGAACAAGGGAAACCTTCGTGTTCGGGAGCACCCTCTGCTTGGGCCCTATGTGGAAGACCTGTCCAAACTTGCTGTCACTTCTTACACTGACATCGCAGACCTCATGGATGCAGGAAACAAAGCTAGGTTGGTTAACTGGATACATCATGCAGTTGGCTAAGGGAGTTTTTAGAGGGGACCGCCTTTCCCCACATGTACCCCAGAGAGCACTGCGATCAGGGGCTCAGAATCGGCTGGCCCTCCCGAGTCTCAGGGAGGCCAGGCTAGTAACAACCAGGGCCAGGGCTTTCTCGGTGGTGGCTCCATTCTGGTGGAATGAGCTCCCAGAAAAGATCAGGGCCCTGTGGGGCCTTCTGCAGTTCCGCAGGGCCTGTAAAACGGAGCTCTTCCACCAGGCTTTTGGAGCTACCGCTGACAGCTTGAGATGGGAGAACCCTGTTTCTCCCTGGGATTTCTAACTATAGCCTGAGCCAGCCACCTAAGACGATCTAAGAAGACCAAAAGAGCTGGCTGCGAAGAGAGAGAGTTGTGTAACAACTACCGCTGTGAAATTGCTAAATATATCGATACTAGCACTTTATTGTATTTATGGTTTTAGAATTGCTTAATTGTTGTTGTTAATCTATTTTACGTGTATCGTTAAAATTTTAGGTGTTTTATGTAAGCCGCCCTGAGCCGGTCTCGGCCGGGTGGGATAAAAATGTAATCAATCAATCAATCAGTCAATCAAAGTGAGTAGGCAGATGGACAGAGGAAGATGAGTCTGTCAGTCACACTGGCTCCGGTAGCTGAATAGAGCCTCCAGATTCAGAGGCAGGGAGGAGGGGGCCCAATGGTGGAGGGATGTTGCAGCCAGTTTGGTGTAGTGTTTAAGTGCACAGACTCTGATCTGGGAGAACTGGGTTTGATTCCCCACTTCTCCACTTGCACCTGGCTGGATGACCTCGGGCAAGCCATAGTTCTGATAAGAGCTGTCCTTGAAAAAAGAGCAGTTTCTGTTAAGAGCTCTCTCAGCCCCACCTACCTCACAGGGTGTCTGTTGTGAGGCGGGGAAGGAATTTGTAAAGCCGCTCTGAGACTCCTTTGGGGAGTGAAGGGCGGGGGATAAATCCAATCTCTTCTCTTCTCCTTCTTCATGCCCTGGGCTTTCCTGTAAGCATCTGGTTGGCCACAATTGGAAGCAGGATAACAGCCTAAGCAGACCTTTAGTCTGATCGGCAGAGCTCCTTACGTTTTTAGACGCACCAGGACCATAGTCTAAGCTGACAGATATTGGGAATGGGTCCTGTGAAGCTTTCTCGGGGTCCCCAACATTTTCAGCCCACAGGCAACTTTGGAATTCTGAGAAGGTGGTGGGCATGATCCCAAAATGGCTACCAGAAGAGGTGGAGCCTTTTCCAAAAATGGCTACCCCAGAAGGTGGAGCCAAACACAGAGAGGAAGGTCAATTGCAGGGGAGAGGCAGATTGATTTTTAAAAAAATAAACTGGTAAAGAAGCGTGAGAGAGACTAAAACCAGCACTACGATGGTAGCCGGCGGCCGAACAACGTTATTTTAATCTACGTAGTCAGTTGGATCTTCAGTGGCCAGTCGGAAGCCCTGCTGGAGAAGAGACCCATCTGGCTCCACCCACTTGGGCACCATGTTGGGGACCCCTGCCTTACTTGGTATTAAAGTCGCCCTGCATGTGCTGCTGTGAGCCAGTGTTCCCTCTAAGCTGAGTTAGTGTGAGCTAGCCCACAGTTTTTTAGCCTCCGGCTCACACATTTTTGACTCGGCTCAGGGGGGATGACTCCAGAGCAAGCTAATGTACGCAGTAGCCCAATTGCTCGCTCACAACTTTAATCCCAGGAGCTAATAAAGTAGAATTTTTGCTCACAAGACTCCACAGCTTAGAGGGAGCCTTGGCTGTGACTCCGTTACGGAGATGTGGCAGGACTGGAGCAAGGGAAGACGGCTTGAGCAGGGCACAGTGGCCGGGGGCCCCCGCTCACCTTTTCCGTCAGCTCTGAGACTCCCCCCCCCCGGCACGGTCCAGCTCTTCCATGCCTAGCTGCTGCGTTTTGTGCCCACACTTCCTATACACAGAACAAGCATAGTCCTATTTTCACACACGTTTATAAATTAGCGTGACGGGAAAGACGTGATGGTAGCAGAGAGGCGGCTCCCAGGCCGTTACAATTCAAGAGCAAGGGAAGCAGGCGTGATTTATTTAATTTATTTATTTATAAATTCAATTCATATACCGCCCTTCCCTGAGTTCACAGGGCTCAGGGCCGTTGACAGCAACAACAAAATCCAGTACAGTAATACAGTGTGTGTGTGTATGTGTGTGTGTACACACACACACACACACACACACACACACACACACACACACACACACAGGGGTCATTTCCTACAGCAGAGCTCCGGCAGTAAAGAGCCCAGGGGGCGGGCACATGCAACAAGCCCCATCCCCTGCTCCCAGCAGTTTTCAGTCAGAACAAGAAGCAGGCAGGTAAATTGCAGAGCTCCCCCGCCCCCCCCGGCCCAAAACAGTCCAGTGGCACCTT
>NW_015177025.1:871834-896394 GCF_001447785.1 Gekko japonicus | reverse complement strand
CTTATTCAGGTACAAGCTCTCCCTCCTCTGCGAGGACAGATCTGCACGTCCCGTCCCCCCCAATAGCTAGGAATCCAAAACAGTCCAGTGGAGCCTGAGCAGTGGGTGTTGCCTTCTGACACACTTCCGGTGATGTCAGGGAGTGTGGCATATGCAAATAGGTTATGGTAATGAGCTCCCGCACCTCTTTTTCTATGAAATCACACACACACACATATTTAGAATCTGGTTTATGTTTTTACTGATCAGAAAAATCCTCTTTTTAATTTAATTTAATAATGACTATTACGTCAAATCCTAGTTCAAACCGTTTGATGAGACTTTGGAGCTTCCAAACTGTTTTTTAAAATTTTGGCAATATGGCAGTCATGCGAGCAGCTGCCTAACCAGGTTTGCAAACTCGTTCTGAGAAGTTAGCATACCTTGATGCCAGCTCTGGAGGCAATTCAGAGTCCCTGGCATATGCAAATAGGTTATGGTAATGAGCTCCCGCACCTCTTTTTCTATGAAATCACACACACACACATATTTAGAATCTGGTTTATGTTTTTACTGATCAGAAAAATCCTCTTTTTAATTTAATAACTGACTATTATGTCGAATCCTAGTTCAAACCATTTGATGAGACGTTGGATCTTCCAAACTGTTTTTTGAAATTTTGGGAAGATGGCAGTCATGCGAGCAGCTGCCTAACCAGGTTTGCAAATCCGTTCTGAGAAGTTAGCATACTTTGATGCCAGCTCTGGAGGCAATTCAGAGTCCCAACTCTGAAAAGCCCAGTTTGTCATATTACGAACAGAGCAGAGAATCTCAGCCACACTTCCTTCGGGCTCAGGTAGTCAGTCTGGTCCTCACCTCTGTGTTCCATGTAACAAATGGTTACTTGATTTCTGTTTCTGTTTCTGTTGCTTGATTTTGTTTAAATGCTGGAGCTGCCAGGCTGTTTTGTAGGCCTCTTACTTTCCAGGGGAAAAAAAATTGAAATCCCTTCCCCCCCTTTGCCTCTCTTTCTTCCCAAGGACGGTTGCTGCTACGAACATGAATGAAACCAGCAGTCGCTCACATGCAGTGTTCACCATTGTTTTCACTCAGAAGAAACACGACCCCGAAACTGACCTTTCCACTGAGAAGGTAGGACATCTCAGGGCTGGGGTGTGGGAAGCAGGCAGGGCCAGTGGAATCCATGCAATTAATCACACACTCCCTGGAGTGGGGAGGCACTGAGCGTGGCTTCTTTCCCATGCATTTAGAGACACGGGATTGGACCTCATCCTAATCCACGTAGCAGAATCACCTGTTTTGTGTTAGAGAGCTTTGTTCTTCCAGACTTGCTTTGGATGCTCTCGTATGTGTGTGTTTTAACTGGGCTCTTCCTGAGATGTGTGTTTTCACTCAGAAGAAACACGACCCCGAAACTGACCTTTCCACCGAGAAGGTAGGACATCTCAGGGCTGGGGTGTGGGAAGCAGGCAGGGCCAGTGGAATCCTTGCAGTTAATCACACACTCCCTGGAGTGGGGAGGCACTGAGAGTGGCTTCTTTCCCACGCATTTAGAGACACGGGATTGGGTTGGACCTCATCCTAATCCACATAGCAGAATCACCTGTTTTGTGTTAGAGAGCTTTGTTCTTGTAGACTTGCTTTGGATGCTTAACTGGGCTCTTCCTGAGATGTGTGTTTGATGCGGGCAGAATACTAGGAATGAGGGTAGAAACGGGGAGGATGAACTCCGCAACCTAATGAGGAAGCAAACCAAATCGCCCTCCCCGTACACAGAAGCCTCAGTGTTTCTGCTTGGCAGGGCTTAACTAATTACTGGCTCATTAACTCTCCCTCATTCTGCAACCTCCCCGTAGGCCCGGCTCCGTTTGGTGGCGGCAGTGCGCAAGCCGGTTTTTAAAGTTGCGATGGGGTATTTCAGTTAGAAGGAAGCAGGCTGCCAGCGGGGAAGGGCAGGTGGGAGGAGAGAAGCTTCCTGGCCTTAAAATACCGTTTCAGAACACACAAAAGAAGAGAAGCTCCAGCACTGTGTATTATTTTAGGACCTGTCAGGTTTGAACAATAGAGATTTCTCCTGCTCTGCACAAAAGCCCGAGCAGTGCATGGCCCCTCTCCCTCACGCTTCCCGTCCCTCCGGTGTGTGTGCTGCGCAGAGTGTTGGGAGCACAGCTGTCTCGCTGACTCTTGTTCTTTATCACAGTCCAAGAGTCAGAAGCACAAATCATCCCTCTGGCCGGATGACAGGAGCTTCATCCCCCTTCCCCACCCCCAAATCTAAACCTCGTGCCTGGTGAACTCACAATCCTGCGCGCCATATAAACACATCAAATAAGCTTGCGGTCATTAGAAGTGTATTCTTTTTGCCTAAAGCGGCAAAAATTGCACGCCTGGTTAGGTACGTGTGAGTTTTGGTTGCGCCAGAGATCTTTTTCTTCCCATCTTGGAGGGAGGGAGGGATGTCTGGAAGTGAGGGGGAGTGGGGAGTGCTGCTGGAGGGCTCCCTGCCCCCCCGGGGGGGACACGGGGGACTCTCGTGCAGAGACTTCCTGCTTGCCGATGGCAGAAGCCCCGGCATTCATGTCCTTCTGGAGGTTCTGCAGATCGTGCTGGCGACTGTCCCGTTTTTTATTTATTATTCAAATTTATATCCCGCCCTTCCCCGCAAGAGGGCTCGGGGTGGATCACAACCCAGTATCAGAGCTCATCAGAAATTCCAAACAGATAAAATATAGATATAAACAATTAGGACAATTTAAAACCAACATCAGTTGAAACAGAGCGCACTGTTCATCCTCATACAGAGGTTTCCAGCTGGCACCATTAGTCTCTCGAACCTCTTGACCTGGGCCAGGTGGTATGGTGGCTTCAGCTTCAGCATCAGACCTGCCTCGGGCTCGGTGTGGGTCACTCTATGTTGCCCACCTGTGGACGTGCTGTTTGTCCGCCGTGGAATCCTACAGTGGCTTTTGTTTTGACTGATCTTCTCTCTTCAGGTGAGCAAGATCAGCCTTGTGGATCTTGCAGGGAGCGAGAGGGCGGACTCCACGGGTGCCAAAGGGACTCGGCTAAAGGTATGTGTTTCTGTAGCCGGCTTTGCCGGGCTGTGGGCAGCTTTTAGAAAGAGGAGGCTGAGAATACTTCCGGGGGCGGGGCCCTGCTGGGGAACAGCACTGTTACGTATTGACGGCACATTGTCCCTGACAACAAGGCAATTTTATTGGCACTCTTAGGACCTAAACTGGAAGGTACATATTATTTCCAGTATAGACCACCACTTCTTACACAAGGCAGACATATTTGTGGCCCCAAACAGAAACTTTTTGGTGTGTCATTCAGTTCCATATTGGAACATTCCAATTTTGGTCCTATTTTATTTATTGTTAATTGCCTTACATGTGTTACAGGGACTCTGTCGCTTGTTGTATTTTGCACTATTTGACCTCTGAAGAAGGCTCCTGTGAGCCGAAACGCATCAGGTCATGCACTGTCCTTTTTTCTGTGTATCTGTAACTTTGAACATTTTATGAGGCTGTATTTGGGCCCCAACTAGATTTTTATATCTCTCTGAAATAAACTCTCTTTTGTATACTTACTTATGTTTTTAACTTTTGGCCCTCAATAAGTTTTCTGAACTTCCTTTGGAGGTAGGAACAGCTCGTGATGCCTTTTCTTGTGTGTGTGCGCGCAGTGTCCTCACGAGTCGTTGTGAGAGGTTAACCTCCGTGCCTCTTGTTTAAAACTCTGCCCGCCAAGCAAAGAATTGTTTGCAAGCGCTGGAGTGTCTGTTGCACATAGAATCCCATCCACACAGGCTCTCTTGCTTGCAGAATCCCACTCGTGAAGTGGCGGCACAGTTTACTGATGTTCGGAGGGTAGCGTTCCTTCCCCTGCATCTCTAGTTTGACCCAGGGCCTACTCTGCATAGGACCCAGTGGTACAGATTTTCTGTTCTGAATGGAAACACAAGAGGAAGATCAAGGATGTGAAACACCAATATGATTACAACGGCCGGGGTGACTTGTGCTCAATGTTGGAGGCGGGACAGGGTCCCGGAGAATGGGGATTGGATAAGGAAACTATTGTTTGTGGTTGAGATGGACAGGATGACGGGGAAACTTAGGAGTCTGGAAGCAGAGGAATTCTGTGCAGACTGGAGGGATTTTGAAAATTGTTTAGAGAAATATTGGGATGTAAAAGACAATTTAATTTGCTTTGACAGTTATTGAAAAGTGTGTGTTATTAGAAAACGGATAACTATAAGAAAACAATAGGTGAAAGAAATGTTACCGGTAGATGATGATTAAAAGATAAGGGAAAAATAGAAGAAAATTTAAGAAATGGGCTGGAGGTTTGGAGCACTGTGGGAAGCCAAGGGGGGGAGAGGGACAGGAAAAAGGATGTATAACAACTATTAATATAACTTGTATTTGACTTAATAATATATCCTAATAAATTGTTTTTGAGGGAAAAAAAGAATGTGAAACACCGGAGTCTTCAGTGCTAAAAATAAACGCATAAAATGTAGACCGAACCATTAGTGATAAAGGAAAGAGATGCAATATGTTTCGAGCGAAGCGGGTGGCCGTGGTATTATTTTTTTCCAAGTGTGTGTTTGTATTTTGGGCAACTTCAGCCTCAAACGTCTGCTTACCATTCCAGGAAGGCGCAAACATCAACAAATCTCTCACCACGTTGGGAAAAGTCATTTCAGCCTTGGCAGAAGTGGTAAGGCTCAAACTATTTCAACTATTCCCTTTAAAAAAATAAAAAAATAAAAATCAAACTTCACAAGGCCGCTCAAGTCATCCAAAGGGAGGGCTTCCTCTGGAGGGCCTGGTGCATTCATGGCATGACGGCGATTCTCTAGTCTGTCGCTTTATCAGGTTTGTAAATGTCTTTGAAGCGAATTTTTAAAAAAAGAACCTTAGTAGGATTTTTAACGTAATACCAGTTCCAAAGGGGGGCACTGGCTCTAACTGCCCAGATTCTTGAGACACCCCCCCCCCTGGAGACAAGCAGAGAAAGGCGCAGGAGACTGCAGAGCTGCTGGTTACCTTCTGCTTTTTTTCTCTGCTTATCTTGTCACTCCTTAACAGCTGGTTGTCCCCGCTGATCCCCTCCTCCTCAATCCCAAGGGAGGACGAACTGCTAAAGGAGGAGGAGGATCATTGGAGAGAAAGAACGGATGGGGGGGGGAGCACCTGGCCAGCTCCCTCAGCATTTTCTGCCTCTCTTCCAGGGAAATGTTTTCAGCCAGCGGTCTGGCATCTGTGTACTTCTCACAAGAGATGAGTCACATGTAGCTGGGCTCCAGCGCACTGCTCATGTGGAACGGTGCCCAGCCCCAGAGATTCCTACATACATGCATGCAGGCTCCTCCCCTTCTACCCAGCTGATACTCCACTTCAGGGGTCATTTTGTAGAAAAAGAGGTGCAGGAGCTCATTTGCATAGCTCATTAGCATAACTTATTTGCATATGCCACACCCCCTGACATCACTGGAAGTGCGTCAGAAGGCAACACCCACTGCTCAGGCTCCACTGGACTGTTTTGGATTGCTAGCTATTTGGGGGGAGGGGATGGGGGAATGTGCAGATCTGTCCTGGCAGAGGAGGGAGAGCTTGTACCTGAATAAAACTTGGTCTTAAAGGTGCCACTGGACTGTTTTGGATAGGGGGGCAGGGGGAGCTCTGCAACTTTCCTGGCTGCTTCTTGCTCTGACTGAGGGCAGCTGGGAGTAGGGGGTGGGGCTTGTTGCATATGCCCACCCCCTGGGCTCTTTACTGCCGGAGCTCCGCTCCTGTGCGCTCCTGCAGGAAATGACCCCTGCTCCACTTCCTGTTTCTAGCCTCTCCTCCTTCAGTCAAGCCCTTGACAGTTTTCACAACTGCCATAGGATCTGGGTTACATGCTTGATGGTTCTTTTCTTAAAAGGAATGCTGTTTAACGCCTCGGAAAGTAATGTTTGTATGTTTTCTGATCACTGGTTCCTATTTCAATAACCTATTCTCCCCTGCTCTGCAAACTTATTTCTGTATTCTTCCTTTCTTCTTTCAATGCTTCCAAATTTAGGATAACTGCACCAACAAGGTATGACGGCGGGGGTGGGGGGGAAGAAGCAAAATAGTAGTCTTTGGTGACTAGGTCTTGGTAGTTTATAGACCCTGGCAGTGTTCCCTCTAAGCTGAGTTAGTGTGAGCTAGCTCACAGCTTTTCAGCCTCCGGCTCACACATTTCTGTCTTAGCTGGGGAAGGATGGCTCCAGAGCAAACTAATTTATGCAGTAGCCAAATCGCTCGCTCACAACTTTAATGCCAGCAGCTCACAAAGTAGAATTTTTGCTCACAAGACTCTACAGCTTAGAGGGAGCACTGGACCCCCGTTCCCTGAGGATGAGAGAAGCCAGGAGGCAGGGATCCATGGAGAATAGCACTGATTTGGGGCTCTAAGGCTGAGTTCTCACTAGTCTAACATTACAGTGAGAGTGGCTGATCTCTCAGTATTATGTGGCCTGCTCCAGAGTGGAGCCATCGACTATCTAAATGCATTTCTTTCTGTTCTATATGGCTCTTACCTGGGGGCTTGCCGTGTTCACTCATCAAGGGGTTCACACCTGCTTCGGCAAGCCTGCAGTATCAGGTGTTTCCAAGCCACCCATTGCACCTGAAGGAAAAGAGAATTTCAGTGTCAAAAGCATGACATGTATCCCTGATCTTGACTTAACATGATTTCCCCCTATTGTAGAAATAGAAATAACTCACTTGTCTCCTTGCAGCTCAGAATTAATATCTAGTTTAGCGAAGCAATAGGAGCTTCGCTCGAGATGAAATAACCGTTAGGGCTGAACCACATAGGAGGAGGGAAATCCTTAGTCTGATCTCCCAGTGTATTTTTCAGTGTTACAAAGCAGCTCCCAGAGTTTGCGTATGTGGGGTTCTGCCATACGCACAACGTATCATTCAACTCTGTCCCCTGGGGTGTTTTCTTAATACAAGTCACTCCACTCACTGGTGTTGGGCAAACTGTGAATGGAGGGGTGTTCACCCCCCCAAAAACATGTGCATCCACTTCTGACTGCTTGTTAACATTACATGCACGTTGGGAGAGCTCTTGTGTGGATCTCCCACATAATGTGTAGTCATTTGCCAATAAAACTGTAAGACTGTACTTGTCTCTTGTTGCAACGATAGGGCTCTCAAGGCCAGGAGCTGCCTTTTTTATTCTGTGCGAGGGTGATTTGTGTGTAGCACATTGCCGGCAGTGTTCCCTCTAAGCTGAGTCAGTGTGAGCCAGCTCACAGTTTTTTAACCTCCGGCTCACACGTTTTTGTCTCAGCTCAGGAAGGATGGCTCCAGAGCAAACTGATTTATGCAGTAGCCAAATTGCTCGCTTACAACTTTAATGCCAGTAGCTCACAAAGTAGAATTTTGGCTCACAGGACTCCACAGCTTAGAGGGAGTATTGATTGCCGGGACTTTAAATTCTCGCAGGCAATGTACAAATAAATCTTAACAGAACTAACTTGGATCAGGCACTAATTCTAGATATATAACCATCCTCTGGGCTGTTTGCTCCCTCTGCACATCTGCTGGCAACAAAGCAGCTGTGCTGTCCAGTGTTCTTGTACGAGAACGTCTGTGGCGATTGCCGTATGGTGGCTGGCTGGTTCTAGCGGCTCCAGGTGATGGCCGTTGCCACGGGGTGGGCTGATGGCGTTCTGTGTCTCACTGTTGTGAATCAGACGCCTTCTCCTCCCACCACTTCACAGTAGGCGGCATAGAGTAAATCACCTGGTGCAGCTTTTTGCATGTGAGCAACTCCCTCCATGGTAACAAACACACAAAAATGGAAATACAGCGAATGCAGTTATACAAACAAATAAACAGAATAATCTGTCGCACTGTACAAATCACACTTGAGACGACTGTCTTCTTATACAGTTCTACTTACAACCAAAATTATTATACATCATAAATAGTTTTGCCACCGTGCATAAATGACAACTGCACCAGTTGAATAGTGACCTAATAGTTTCCAGAGTCTGATTCCTCGCTACTTGGAACATACTGGTAGACTTTGTGTCATTTTGAATCTTGCCAGAGCCGGGTTGAGCTCCATCCCTAAGAAATGCGGCCTGATGAAGCCCTAAGAAACGGCAAAGCAACCTAGGCGTGCCGTTGCTGCTCCTTTGGTTCGCACCACAGCTGGTCTTGAGCTCATGCCGTCTACTACTCCTCTGCACGAAAGGTGACCGCATCAATCTGAAGAGAGAGTTGTACTTTCAAGGACTGTTAGGTCACTATTCAACTGGTGCAGTTGTCATTTATGCATGGTGGCAAAACTATTTGTGATGTGTATTAATTTTGGTTGTAAGTAGAACTGTATAAGAAGATTTGTACAGCGTGACAGATCCCTCCATGGTAATGGCTCTCACATGGGATGCTTTAAAGTGGTGTCCGCTTGTTGTCCGTAACACGTCTGTGGCGGACTCTTCTTTCAGATTCAGCTAAAGAAGCTATTTGCCATAGCTCAATTCACATATTGCACCAACCCTCAGAGTGTGCTAACCGTCGTTTGAAATCCAAACCATGTTTTGAGGTTCCAGACATACATGAGCGAACCATGGTTTTATGATGCTTGCCTGCTTTCATTGTCTGGCTGCTTGGCGCTCCTACTTCATGGAGCAATGACTACAGTGCTGGTTTTGTGGTTCAGCCGTCAAGCCATTCCAGAGTTAGTGCACATTGTAGTTTGTCGGCCCACTTCCAACTGTTCTTTCCCCACTCTGCCATGGAAGCTGGCTGGGTGACCTTGGGCTAGTCATGGTCTCTCAGGCTAACCTACCCCGCAGGGCTGTTGTGAGGCTAAAAACAGAAGGAGAGGGAAATAATGTTGCTGCTTTGGCTCTTGATTGTGGATAAAAGTGGGGTATAAATATCAAAATAAAAATAAAGGCAGAGCTAGGACAGAAATACGACAGTATGGAATCTCTTTATTTCACAGGACTTAAAATACTTCTTTCTTTAAGCCTGAGGTCTGGCACCTTGAGTGTAAATGGCTATGAGAAGTTGCTTTCAGGGTCAGATTTGGCCCACAGGCTATTCGTTAGCTAGTTTGGTGTAGTGGTTACGTGCACGGACTCTAATCTGGGAGAACCGGGTTTGATTCCCCACTCCTCCACTTGCACCTGCTGGATGACCTTGGGCAAGCCATAGTTCTGTCAGGGCTGTTCTCTCTTGGACAGTTTTGAAAAGAGCTCTCTCAGCCCCACCTACCTCACAGGGTGTCTGTTGTGGGGAGGGGAAGGGAAAGGAGCTTGTAAGCCGCTCTGAGACACCTTTGGGTAGTGAAGGGCGGGGTATAAATCAAATCTCCTCCTCCTCCCCCTCCCCCCCCCAGAATCTGAAGCGATGTATAAGTAGTTCTTCACCCAAAGTAGTTCTTCCCCCCAAAGGATGCCTTAGGCTTGGTTTTCTCAGCAGTCACCCCATAGCAAGCTGCTTTTTGACTCTGAGAGGGCTTCCCAGAGGAGACTGTGATGGTGAAATGGACTTACTGCCAGGCATTCCCAAACCCTCAGGCATCCTCGCAGGAGTTCTTTGGATTCTGGCCCCTGAATCATCACTCCATTTTTGTCCTTCCCTCTCTTCCCACTTGTCACTATTTCTCACTGCCGTTTCTTTTTAGGTGTCTGCATCACATGCTTTAATCACCGTTTGAAATCATTTTTAGAAAAGATGTCACTTAAAAGAGACAGAGAACAGGTTTTACAGTACTTAAATGTCTATTTGCAGAGCAAGAAGAAAAAGAAGACTGACTTTATTCCGTACAGGGATTCTGTGCTGACGTGGCTACTTCGGGAAAACCTAGGTATGCTGATGCGGAGAAAGCTCTCCTCGAGTTTAAATGTACAGCTGGTTATCGATTTCCTTTTCGCTGTGCCACATTTAGGTCACGACAGAGCCACCGTCTTTGAGACTGCGGCTTAGAGGGGCTGTGGCGCAGTGGCAGAGCCTCTGCTTGGCATGCAGAAGGTCCCAGGTTCAGTCTCTGGTATCTCCAATTAAAAGGACCAGGCAGTAGGAGAGTCCCTGGAGAGCCGCTGCCAGTCTGAGTAGACAATACCGAGCTTGGTGGGCCAAGGGTCTGATTCAGTGTAAGGCAGATTCATAAGAGATGCCCTCTGGCTTGAGGCTCTCTAAAAGAGCATTCACTAAAACAGCATGCAGAACGTCACAGATTCGAGTTCAGAAGTTGAGGTAGTAACCCCAGAGAACTGCTGCCAGTCAAAGTAGGCAATACTGGGTTTGGTAGACCAGTTTGGTGTTGTGGTTAAGTGCGCGGACTCTAATCTGGGAGAACCAGGTTTGATTCCCCACTCCTCCACTCGCAGCTGCTGGATGACCTTGGGAAAGCCGTAGTTCTGATAAGAGCTGTTCTTGAAAAAGAGCAGTTTCTGTCAGAGCTCTCTCAGCCCCACCTACCCCGCAGGGTGTCTGTTGTGGGGAGGGGAAGGGAAAGGAGTTTGTAAGCCTCTCTGGGACACCTTTGGGTAGTGAAGGGCGGGGTATAAATCCAATCTCTTCTCTTCTTCTTCAGTGTGAGTCAGCTTCATGTGTAAACCCCATTAAGGTTTAGCAAATCTTGGCTTTATTTTGCTGTTGTTTAATGCTTGTCATGGTTCTAGAAAAATGGTCATTGTGAAGTCTAATGAAGGTCAGATTTGTCTGTTTGTTTCTGAGACCCGGGAGCCAGTAAGGACTTACAGCCTCTTAGACACAAGGCTTGTGTGTCATCATTCAAATGCGTACCCCACTTAAGGGATAAAATAAACTGTCCCTTTTTTGCTTCTTATTTCATTTCATTTATTTCATTTCATTTATTTGAGCACTTTAATGTATTGTATTTATTGTTTTTAAACTGTATAACTTGTTTTAAATGTAATTTAAATTGATGTTTTACTATGGTAAGATCTTTTACTATGTAAGCCGCCCTGAGCCCTACGGGGGAGGGCGGGATATAAATCTAATAAATGAAATGAAAGAAGTTATGTCTCTGGAGCGTGATGGGGAGCCTCTGGGCTTTCTGTTTTGCCTTCTGTCCCCCCAGTTGTCACGTGACGCTTAAATGGCAAGCCTCTGAACAGTGAATTGGAGGCTGGCTGGGGCTTTCCTTCCACTGCTTGTTTAGTATCACCTGTGGAACCCTAAAATCCAAGCAGGGAGAGGAGAGTTATGGAGCCCCACTTTTAACCAGTAATGCCATAGAAACATAGTGCCTTGTGTAGTCTGTGTGAATCAAGCAACTGTGAGTTTTAAGAATGTGGTGGAACTGCTGTGTGCGTAACTTCTAGAAACTTCGGTTGACATCCTGGAGGAGCAGTTTCCCCAGAGCTCCTTGAAGCTCTTGAAGGGACAGAGGGCTGGAAAAAGCTTTAAAATCATGTACCTCCAGTATCTCTGTGCAGCCTTGTGTAGTCTGTGTGAATCAAGCAACTGTGAGTTTTAAGAATGTGGTGGAACTGCTGTGTGCGTAACTTCTAGAAACTTCGGTTGACAGCAAATATCCTGGAGGAGCCGTTTCCCCAGAGCTCCTTGAAGCTCCTGAAGGGACAGAGGGCTGGAAAAAGCTTTTAAATCATGTACCTCCAGTATCTCTGTGCATAATAAACTGTCCCTTTTTTGCTTCTTATTGTCCCCATTATGTCGCCTTTCTTAGCCAGGAGTCCGATTTGTGACTTACAGGAAATTGTCGGTCCCAGCTATTAACTTAGGTTTGATCTTACCATCTTTTTTCCTGCCTTGTAGGTGGCAACTCCAGAACGGCCATGGTGGCTGCTTTGAGTCCGGCAGATATAAACTATGATGAAACTTTAAGCACTTTAAGGTATTTCTCTGGAACGTGTTGTGGAACCTCTGCGCTTTCTGTTTTGCCTTCTGTCCCCCCGTTTGTCATGTGACGCTTAAATGGCAAGCCTCTGAACAGTGAATTGGAGGCTGGCTGAGGCTTTCCTTCCACTGCTTGTTTAGTATCGCCTGTGGAACCCTAAAATCCAAGCAGGGAGAGGAGAGTTATGGAGCCCCGCTTTTAACCGGTAATGCCATAGAAACGTAGTGCCTTGTGTAGTCTGTGTGAATCAAGCAACTGTGAGTTTTAAGAATGTGGTGGAACTGCTGTGTGCGTAACTTCTAGAAACTTCGGTTGACAGCAAATATCCTGGAGGAGCCGTTTCCCCAGAGCTCCTTGAAGCTCCTGAAGGGACAGAGGGCTGGAAAAAGCTTTTAAATCATGTACCTCCAGTATCTCTGTGCAGCTGAGAGATGACTCAAGAGTAGGGATGGGCAGGAACTGGAAGAATGGAGGTTCGTGGAGCTTTGTGCTTTGGGAGTTTTCACAAACCCCAAACTTCTCCATTGCATAAACTGTGCTTCAGAAGTTTGTGGGGAAGTGAGCCTGACCGGAATCAAGCCCTGAAGGCATTTAAATGCCGTCTGAGCCCACCATCCCAACCCAAGTGAGCTCCGAAGGCATTTAAATGCCTTCTGAGCCCACCTCTGGGTCAGGCTGGCCAGATTGAGCTCTGAAGGCTTTTATAGGCCTTTGGAGCCCATTTCCAAGTGGGTACTGCCCATTTAAGGGCATATAAGGCCTCTAAAAGCCTTAGAGCTCACTCTAAGCTGCTGATGGGTCTCCCCAAGTGGGAGCACATCCGGCCTGGGTTGAAAGCGCTGCACTGGCTGCCAATAGCGTACCGAATCTGCTTCAAAGTGCTGGTACTCACCTTTAAAGCCCTACATGGCCAGGGTCCGACTTACCTGAGGGACCACCTTTCCCCATATATACCCCCAAGAGCAATTCAGTCGGGGACCCAACACCGCCTGGTGATTTCCAGGCCCCCGGGAAGTAAAGCTTGCTGCGACCAGGGCTAGATCCTTTTCAGTGGCGGCCCCTACCTGGTGGAACGAGCTCCCGGAGGAGATCAGGGCCCTGTGGGACCTTATGCAGTTCCGCAGGGTATGCAAGACGGAGCTCTTCCGCCAGGCTTTTGCATAGGGGCGCCCACTGCCACCACCACCAATGGTGGCGATACCATCAGGATTAGGAATCGCCCTTGGAAGTTCCGCCATAAATTGCATGGCACTGACTATGTGGGATTGGCTCGAACTATCTGCTGGACAGTGCCACCCCAATGGGGGGAGGATTGAGGACGCCATCAAAACCACTCAAGATTGCCTTGTTTACAGAAAGCACCTTATTATTGTTATTAGTATTCATGCTTTTACTGTTGTATCTAGTTTTATGTATGGGCTCATGCCCCGTGTAAGCTGCCCTGAGCCCGCTTGCGGGGAAGGCGGGGTAAAAATGCCTAAATAAATAAATAAATAAGTTTTTTTATAAAAAAGACTTTATATCCCGCTCGAACCCCCTTTCTCAGGGGGTCTCTGAGTGGCTTACAAGTGGTGCTAAATATGTGATCAACAAAGTTGAGTTGAGTCAACCTAGAGTTGGGCTCTGAAGGCATTTAAGTGCCTTTGGAGCTCACTTCCGAACCTGCCCATGAACCTCCATGAAAACATGGAGGTTCGTGGGCGAGTTCATGGGATGAACTGGTCTTCTGAACCCCAATTTGTGCTTCACGAACTGGCCTGGTTTGTGCTGATCCGAGGTTGTAAATCGGTTGAAGTCAAGAGCCATGTTTTGTATGAAAACCTGTTTCCTTGTCTTAATGTATTCTAAAGTGCTCGTTGGTTCGCTGATTGAAAGGCAAGGTAGAAATCTCTAAAATAAATAGAATTCAGTGAAGTCTTGAAATGTGCGTCACCTCCCCTCCCCCTCTTCTTGTTCTTCTTTCACCTTTTCTGTTCGCTGATTGAAAGGCAAGGTAGAAATCTCCAAAATAAATAGAATTCAGTGAAGTCTTGACATGTGCGTCACCTCCCCTCCCCCTCCCCCTCTTCTTGTTCATCTTTCACCTTTTCTGTTCACCCCCCCCTTAATTTTTTCCATCTTCTTTTCTTTGTCCTGGTATGTTGGTCTGTAAGTGGGTGGGTGGAGGTCATTGAGTGATTTGGGGGGGGGGATTATCGTATTTTGATATCCTCCACCTGCCTCAACAAAAAATGAACTGCCGCCATATCCGCCTGACTGTCCAGATACGCCGATCGGGCCAAGCAGATCAAATGCAATGCCGTTATCAACGAAGATCCCAATGCCAAACTGGTGCGGGAGCTGAAAGAAGAGGTTACGCGGCTCAAGGACCTTCTTCGCGCTCAAGGGCTTGGGGATATTATTGACAGTAAGTGGCTTAAACAGATTCCGTGCCCGTCCTTGGCGTGGGAGATAAACGCCTTATCCGCCCTCAGACTAACAGAACTCCAGGTGCTTCAGTAGCCCTGAAGATTTGACTGGGTGGAAAAGCGGACATGATGGAGGTTCAGTCCCCACAGCCTCAGCTGGACTCAGCAGACTTGTCTCTGAGCCGCTTCACTGCAGGGATTGCAGCAGGCAATTATGGCCATGGAAAGAGGATTTCTGCCTTTCTGGGACCTCAGAATACTTTACTGCCTAGTCACGAGAATCGTAGTGGCTCCCTGGAGGTGTGAGCATGGGCCCACCTTGCCTTCTCTCCATCACGCTGCCTCAGCAGAATCCCCTCGCGGTCAGTTCTAGCTGTCCCCCGCCCACCTTCCTCTCTGCTCTCCCTTCCTCTCAAAAGTACCGGAAAAAGAGAGTGCGGATTCTGTTTGTTTTTGTTTTTTTGAATCAGTGTCCAATTGCATCAGTTGAACAAAATGAATCATCTCGTTCCATCTGTAGAATCTGGCTTTTTTTGGGTGGGAAGGACCTGGATTTAAATCCATAATTGAGTGTTTCCTCCGCCAAAGTACTCTGTGTGGGTAGTCAGTCCTCTAAATAAGGTACTGCGCCCGTTAAGAAAGAGGCTTTGGAGTACTGTCGGATTTGAACAGTGCATCCCAGTCTCTTGTTTGCAAAGGCAAAAAACGTGTGGGGTCGGGCAGAGGATGGGTTTGTGGAATGCTTTGCCATCGTAACATGGTGAAAGTGCTCCCTTGTCTTAAGGCCTGATCATTAGGAGCATTTTCATCTCAAAGAGTGTTTCAGCCACCTCCCTCTATGGGAAGAATGGGACCTGTCTTTCTCTATCCCCTCCGTTGCAGCGGTGGAAAGCAATGAAACGAGTTACATGGGTTCCGGTTCTGTCGTGTCACCGTTTAAAGGCTCTAACCAGAGATTTTAGGCCCCATTCATGTATGACTGGTGTGTGGTGCTTGGGCTGCTTCCTTGAGCCTGGCTCTCCCACTCTTCTGGTAACATCTGAATGATAGACTCGTGTGGGGAATAAACCATACTGTTGATGCGTAGTCCCCGGGCAGGTGTGGCGCTGATAGAGCAACTGCTGTGAGTCACCCATCCTGTACGGGGCCGACTTATCCACAAGGCACAGTAGGCACAGTGCCTAGGGCCCACAATACTTTTAAAAGGTAAAGGTTCTCTTGCTCAAAAGCCAGTCGAATCCGACTCTAGGGTTGTGGTGCTCATCTCCCTTTCAAAGCCGAAGAGCCAGCGCTGTCCGAAGACGTTTCCGTGGTCATGTGGCCAGCATGACTAAACACCAAGGCACACGGAACGCTGTTACCTTCCCACTGAAGTGGTCCCTATTTATCTACTTGCAATTTGGAACCTTTACAATACTTTTAGGGGCCCACAAAAATCTTTTAATTTCTTTTAAAATCAGAAGAAAAAAAGATGAACTCTTAGGGTTGAAGAAAACGTTTTAATTCCCCCCCCCCCAAATCAGAAAAAATGAAATGTTTGGGGCCCACGGAAATCGATCACATTTTGCCCAAAACAGAAAATAAAATAAAACGTTGAAGTATTTAAAGTTACATCGAAGCCAGTTTTTAATATTGATGCTATTATGGTGGGAGGGCCCCACAAAGGCAGAAGTGCCTGGGTCCCACGAAAGCTGTAATGCGGCCCTGATCCTGTGTGGTTCGTTCAAATGTTGCTGCGCTACAGGACCTGGCAACGGAAAGAGGAGGTAATAAAACTTTCTCCTTAGGTGAATCTTTAGTTTGTGCTGGTGGATTTCCAGAATGAATGCTGAACTTGGGTTGTTTGATTGCGGGCATTGATTTGTCTGCCAAGGAACATTCCTGGCTTAAATCAGTTCTTTTTTTATTATTTTAAAGAAGAGGACATAATTGGTATGCATGGTGTGTCTTCACCCTAAAAAGAATGGAATTGGGGGGGGGGGGGAGAAGGGTTCTTTAATGTAAAAACAAATGTCACTTTGGTTTGTCCTCTCAGCAAACCAGACAAGCTGCTTGTGTCCCACTAAGGATCTGTGTTTTAATCCAGTGCTGAGTCTTCCCTTCCCACGTCAACTGTTGATCCTGAGTATTTTTACCCTTCTTGTATTTTCCCTCCTACTTCCTCCTTCAGTCGATCCATTTGGAGATTTCTCTGGAAGTGGAGGCAAATGTGTGTATCGCGTAACTAGTAACTTTTGCCCACTGGCTTCCGGCTGCCCTTTGCGCTCTTTGCCAATTCCAGACAGAGCCTTTTTTGGGGTGGGGAATCTGGTCTTGTTTCACGGAGTTGGACGTAGCCAATGGCTGCTGCTTTGGAGCTGGCTTTTGTCAAGGTGCAGACTAAAGAAGTGTTGCTGGACAATGCTCCCTCTAAGCTGTGGAGTCTTGTGAGCAAAAATTCTACGTTGTGAGCTCCTGGCATTAAAGTTCTGAGCGAGCGATTTGGCTGCTGCATAAATTAGCTTGCTCCGGAGCCCTCCTTCCTGAGCTAAGACAAAAATCAGTGAGCTGGAGGCTAAAAAAACTGTGAGCTAGCTCACGCTAACTCGTCTTAGAGGGAACTCTGTTGCTGGGCTAGAAAAAATGAGTTATTTGTGTCTCAGTGGGGCTTGAGCTACTGACTTTTGAAACCATAACTCTGGCAGGAGTAGAAAAGAGCAAGAGTCCAGTAGTGCCTTAAAGACTAACAACATTTGTGGGAGACTTTTGTGGGTCTTTAAAGTGCTACTGGACTCTTATCTCTACTGCTACAGACAGACTAACACGGCTCCCGGCAGGAGCATGTGGCTTATTGCACCAAATTGTATGTGTTTCAAAAGGGGAAACAATGGGTCCCTGAACAAGAATAAGCGGGTTTTCAGTTTAAAACACTCTGCTACTGCTGTATTCCTTTTGCACAGAGGTAGCCGATGTCTCAAGAGTTGTGTATTTCTCCACTGAAGAAAGTTATCTTTATCTTTAAATGTGAAGAAAACAGCGATAAAGAGTGATGGGCTCACATAATACGCTTGGGAAGGGTGTGTTTCTTCTCTCTGGCTTTGTGAAGGAAGGCAGGCATTTCCTTTCTTAGAAGGAAAAGTTCACATCAAACAAATTTAAAACTGAATGGTCTTCCCTGCAAATGAGCCTCAAGTGCATTCCTCTTGAGCTGCAAATCTCAGAAGCTGGAGTGGATAAATAAGACTCCCTGTGGCCGGGACTGGCTTCGTACCCTCTCTGGCTTCGTACTCCTCTTGATGATGAGCAGAACCAGAGTCAGTGATGCAGGAGGGAGAGAGATGATGAACATACATCAGCAAAATATATGCGGAGGGCAGAATTCGGCCTCACTTTGGCACCGTGTTTGGATCGCACTGAAGAAAGTTATCTGACAAAAACCACAGGCTACACTCGACCCTGAAAGTAGCTGGGTGGAGAGGTGACCCTTTCCCAGTTGACGGACTTCCTTGCCCGGCCACGTGAAAGCGCTCCTTGTGGCCAGCCGGCAGAGTGGCTGTTTGCAAGCCTGCCATGGAGATGGAAGGCAGCTGATCTGATCAGATCCTGGGGGCGGGGTGGGCAGTGGAGGTAGTTTAGTTCCAGTAGTTGAGGGGATGGAGCACATGGAGTTCTGGCAAATCTTTAACAAATGTAAGAGTCCAGTGGCACCTTTAAAGACCAACAAAGGTTTATTCAACGCACACTTTATCAAATAGCCTTAAGTTTGAACTTTTGTTTGCCATCCTACTTATTTGGAAAAAGCGTGTGTGCACACGAAAGTTCATTCCTTGAATAAACCTTTGTTGGTCTTGAAGGTGCCACTGGGCTCTTAAGTTTGTTGTGCTGCTTCTGACCAACTGGATCTGGCGTATGTTTAGTTTGAGTCTTGCCTATCGACTCCACTGTGCTTACCCAAAACAAGACACGTGATGGAAGAGATCTGTCTGGAATTTCCTTGAGCTCGGGTACCTGGCGGTGCAAGTCTCCGCCCTGTTTCTGCTTCTGGCCTTTTTCTTATGCTGCTTCCAGCTTGTTGAGCTTAACCCCGACCTCAGAGTGAGCGGCTGCAGCTTATCAGAGAGAGAGAGAGAGAGCGACGTCTGCATGGTGCAAGAGCAAACTCTGTGCAGCAAATCTGTGCAGCAGCCGTAGCAATTGCAAGCTCGACCCTCTTCCCTCTGAATGCATGAGTTTTTCCGCCGGATGTCTGACGAACTCCATTCTCTCTCTGCCTGCTTGGTGCATCCTGGTAACTTCTTTGTTACCTAATCTCGTCTCTCTTTCCCCATTCCTGTTTCTGTATTTGTGGATGGCAGTTTTCAAACAAACTCAAAACCTAGCTTCTAGGTAGTCTTGTGACATTTTGTAGACCGATGAATTCATTGTCTCCTGAACTCCCATAGGCACTACAGGGCAAATTAGCTAGAGCTGAACAGATAGTAGTAAACTTGTGGGCCAGTGTAGGGGAGGGCAGAAAGGTTTGCATTGGTTGGAGAAATTTTCAGTCCTGTCTTCTAATGGGGATGTCTTCAAGCATCCTTCATGAAGCACGACCAATTTTTTTTATAACCTCTCATTAAATAAAAAGGACTTTTTTAGTAGTCCAATATGAAAATCTGCCCGTATTAATTGAAAACTGGACTTACCTGTATTTATTGTGCATCTTTTGATGGACAAGTAGACTGAAGCAGAAAAGCAGTTGATTCACTGTTTCTTGCCACTGTATCGAATTGTAGATGACAGCCTAGCCTGACTGGTGGAGCCGACAGACCACTGCGAGTCAATCTAGTTCTGGGCTACTTTCACTGGTTCCCAGGGGTCTCCCTCAAATTGCACCCATGCGGGGTCCTAAAGAGCAAATGTCAGATAATGATGCTTATATCTATCCCATAGAATTTCCCTGTTTGCTTTAGCAGCATCTAAGACTAGATCTAAGGGGCAGGCTACTTGATGGTGGTCAAACCTGTTTTGTTCTTTTTTACCACGGACCAGTAGTTAATTTTAACCCGGCCACTAAGGTTGTATTTTAACGTTTTAACGTTTTATGAATGCTCTGTGGTATTTTGTATTTTGTCACGGCCAATGGCTAAATACAATAAATTACTTGACTTGACTAAAGAGCAAATGGTTTTTATTTTGGCATTCGTAAAGAGCCAAAGGGTAACTTTTAAGGTCTGTCTGTCAGAAACACGATAGAAGTTCTTCGTATTATTGGGGTGCACACTTATTCAGTTTGCCCCCTTCCCCGGTCACCTTTCCACAAAGCTGATCCACCAGTCACCTTCAAGCTCTGTATCAAATATATATATGTTTTTTTAAAAAGCATCAATGCCAAATGCTTCAGAGTTCCAGAAAATCGACAGCCGTGTTAAAAAAAAAAGCTGAGGAATATTTTGTCAAGGCACGACAAATGAAAAACAATTGTCCTCTGAAAGACTGGAAGGAGACGGGCCGCAGAGAGGCTCCGTAGCTGGGTTTGATTCTCCTGCCTGCCAGCCTCCTTTAGAGTAACAGCAGCCCCTGCCAAATTCTTAGTGCCCAGGGAGGTTTCGTCAAAGGAAGTGTTTCAGAACTGCCATCTCACAGTATTAATCCTGTCCGTGTTGCTGCTTATGTGCTCTCCTCTTACACTGGTGTTTCCTTCCTGTGTTTTCTCCTTCCCTTTATTTTTCTGCTCCCTTCTCCTTCGATCTGTCCCCTTGCCTCTCCCATTTTTTGCCTTCCCCTCCCGTCCGTCTTTTTCTCCCAGATCTGAAAGATTTTCAGAACAATAAGCACAGATACTTGTTAGCGTCCGAGAATCAACGTCCTGGCCATTTTTCCACAGCGTCCATGGGCTCCCTCACTGCATCTCCATCTTCCTGCTCTCTCAGTAGTCAGGTGGGCTTAACGTCTGTCTCCAGTATCCAAGAGAGAATCATGTCGACTCCTGGAGGAGAGGAAGCCATCGAACGCTTGAAGGTACGTCAGTTTCAAGAGCTTCCCTCGTATCTCTTATGTAGAAAATGGAACGGGGGTAACAGAAGAATGTGGTTGGTGTTGTATGAATAAGAATTACTCCTTATTTGTGATCGATCACAATCTGGTTCGCTGAGCAAGTCTGGGAATTGGTTGTGCCCTGCTGTTCACCTCAAAGCACAGAGATCTGACTGATGCACTCAGGATTTCTCTCAGGTTCATGGGGTTTAGGTGAGTTGGCCGGTCTTCCTTTGGGTAGATGCCCCCAACTCAAATTTCTCGCGCGTCAGGCTTTATGGAAACAGACCTATAGAGAGATGGGCTGAGTTCACTCCTCACAGTGGCCATGATCCTTGTATGGTAGGGGCTGTGTATCTCCTTGCATACTGGGACTAACAGATGCAAAATAAAAGAGATGTTCTCAACAAATGAGTACAGATTCGGTTTCTTTGCTTAATTTTTTTGTTCTCGGCAAAAACCCAAGGTCCTTTGCCAGAAGTTTCCACGCTTTCCGTCTCCATCAGGTGTTGAAGCCCACCATATACCCTGAATCACTAACTTGGCAAGAGCTACTGTCAAAATAATCTGTTTTCTTTTTCAGTTTTGTAACCTTGGCTTTAAGTGACTTGAGTGCTTGCTAGTGGGAGTTAGAGGCCGAGTATCTGCTGTTGGAGAATGTTGTGAGAGTCACTCTGCACCCAGAAATGTCCATTGGTCGGGTTTGTGTACTTTATTAGAGTGACGTTTCATCCAACAGCAGTGAAATAAATTACACTCATAACACTTCAAAGGTTCCTGGAAAAACCTAACGCAGTGGCCCTCTAGTGCAGGCTTGGAATTACAGCTCTCTGCTGGCTGTTCAGAAAAAATATTTATTTAGGGAACATCTGACTCATATTTCAACCATGTACCCAAGCAAATCTACTTAGAAATATAATAGAACAGAATGATAGATGAATCGAGAAGGAAGGTGAAAACCGTAGCAGTCCCATCAACAGCAGATTCCTTAATTGTGAAAGGCCTGTCTGTACAAGGTCCTAGATCCAAAGAATCTCTCCGAGTTTGGTTCCAAAATCTGGGACCACTACCCAAAATTTTATTTTATGTACTGTTTATACCACTCTTTTATAAAATGTACATATTTTAACAGTTAATCTATTCATTAAATATAAAGGAGATTGGATTTATACCCCGCCCTTCACTACCCAAAGGAGTCTCAGAGCGGCTTACAGTCTCCTTTCCCTTCCCTTCCCCACAACAGACACCCTGTGAGGGAGGTGGGGCTGAGAGAGCTCTCTCGAGAACTGCCCTTGAGAGAACAGCTCTGAAAGAACTTGTGACTGACCCAAGGTCACGCCAGCAGCTGCATGTGGAGGGGTGGGGAATCACACCCGGTTCTCCCAGATTAGAGTCCACGCTCCTAACCACTAAACCGAACTGGCTTTCTAAGTAACCCCTGCCAGATTAATACTAAAAACAGCAGCATATTAAAAAAAATTTTAAAAAATTATTTATTATTACATTTTTTTTTTGGCTCCTAATTGAAAGCCTGGCGGAAGAGCTCCGTCTTGCAGGCCCTGCGGAACTGTGAGAGGTCCCGCAGGGCCCTGATCTCCTCCGGGAGCTTGTTCCACCAGGTAGGGGCCGCCACTGAAAAGGCCCTGGCCCTGGTTGCCGCAAGCCTGGCCTCCCTGGGGCCTGGGATCACTAATCAGTGTTGAGCCCCCAACTGTATGGGGAATATGTATGGGGAATATGTATGTCGGACCCTGGCCATATGATCAGCTCATCACAATGGCCATATGATCCGCTGATCACAATGATCCGCTCATTCAAGGCCTGGCAGAAGAAGAAGGTCTTAATTTGCTTTCCAGCAGAGGCCGTTGAAGAAGAGAGGGGAACATCTGAAGGGAGGAAGTTCCACAGGGCTGGCACGAATACTTGCTGGCCTGGCCCCTGAGTGGAGTGTCTTTGATGGATCTTAATAGACGGGAGAGTCTGTATGGGGTCTGTATGGGGAATATGTATGTCGGACCCTGGCCATATGATCAGCTCATCACAATGGCCATAGGATCCGCTGATCACAATGATCCGCTCATTCAAGGCCTGGCAGAAGAAGAAGGTCTTAATTTGCTTTCCAGCAGAGGCCGTTGAAGAAGAGAGGGGAACATCTGAAGGGAGGAAGTTCCACAGGGCTGGCACGAATACTTGCTGGCCTGGCCCCTGAGTGGAGTGTCTTTGATGGATCTTAATAGACGGGAGAGTCTCTTGGGGACCTTCCTCTAGGCCCAGGTTGCTCAGCACCTCTAATCGAGTCCAAAACAATTAGCAGCCAGTGAGACCAGGGTTTATACTCACTCTTCTGTGATAAAGCAAGGTACTGGACTGTGTCAGTCCAGACAGTCTTCTGGGGAAGCCCCACACACAGAGCGCACTGCAGTAGTCTACTCCAGAAATTACCAAGGCATGGATTGTGATGGCCGTCATATAAAGTGGGGGGGCCACTGAGTGGTTGTCTGTAGCTGATTTTAGCAAACAAGGAGGAGCATACCGAAAATGTGTATCTGCCTGTTGTCTTCCTGAAGAGCAGAGTCCTAGAAATAAATAGTTTGCTTGTTCCAAGCTGAAATGCCTCCAAAAGGTTTTTGCTCGCTTGAAATCATTCTTGTCTCCAAATTTCTGAGTAGAAGAGGTGGCTCTAGAATGTATTTCTTGTTAGGATGGCGATAAATGTAGGCAGACCAGGTTTTAAGAAGCCATCAGTGCTGCTTCCGTGTTGGTTTGCTACAGGAGGTTTTGGCAATTTGTCAAAATTGCTGCATGGAGCAACAGACTGGCTCCATCACACTGATGACTGGGAAAGTTCTCCGATATCTCAGGCCAGTGATGTGAAGCAGAGTCATTCTGAAGCCTCCTTGGCTTTCCTCTGGAGGGTAGGATTAGGGTGGCTCCAAAAGGCTTCCGGGACTTTTCAAGACCTATTTGGGTGGCCTTTGTCAGGTCTGCATCCCTCAGCTGCAGTTTCCTTTCTGTAAAACAGGGAAGCCAGTGCCCTTTTCAGCAAACAAACAAGAGGCCTGCAATCCTCTGGCACCTTACTGGTGCGAAGGTAACACGCGTTTTGTGTTTAGCCACAATGCGCATTCTTTCCCAACCGATCGGATGGTCTCCGATTTTTAAGTCGGAGTGGCAAAGGCCTGTACTGTGGAGATTAAAATGTGAAGCAGACAGAATGCCTCTTCTATAAGCAAGACAATGGGGGCCTTGTCCTGAATGTGTGCCGAACTGAACAGCGTCAAAAGGCCACGACAGTGAAAGACCTATCTGTCAGCTTTGCCAAAAGCGTCCTTCGGCTCTCCTCCCCCACGGTCGGGCATTTGAGGCAGCGGGCTGGTTACTTAATGGATTCCCACCCCCTCATTTCCATCCTTCCCGCCTCCAAAAGCCTGCTCGAAATGAGAGAGTGTGTGTGTGTGTGTTGGGGGTGTTAGAACACACACCACATGCCTTCCTGCTTTTAAAAGCATGCTGTTGACAGATATCTGGGACTGTCTTTGCAGTCGCGTGATGCTCTGACATGAAATGATGCCTTCAGATTGGATATGAAAACCATCTCAGAATCTGGGCTCGAGTCTTCCCCCTCCTCATCAGCATTCAAGGCACCGTCTCCAGGTTTACGAGAGAGAGAACAGTTGGGCAAGGCTGTATATTCTGATAAATTTAGCGATTTGGTCATCATGGGCTTCCCAGCTAGAAGCAAATGGAGTTAGGGAAATAAGCCCATTCTCTCCAGCGATGGTAGAAATTTTGTCGCTTCCCACATCATAGTTTGTATTTCCTGGCCAAAGTCCCGGAGCCTTGCTTTTATACAGGCATCCCCCCCAGCCTCTCTTATTTTCTATTTTGACATGTCATCTATTGCTTATACACATCCTATGATTTCCTGTCCTGAAAAACACAAAATGCTCTACATCTTACAATACCACTACAGATAAGATTAGAATTTCAACAGCCAATCCGTATGCAAAAGAACCTCCTCAGGAAAGCTCCTCCAATAGCATGTTGCACAGCCTGGGGAACTCCTACAAGATAATGACTCAGCCCTACCCCACCTTCCTGAGTAAATATAAATCACCTGCCTACCATTTTTCTTCTCACCTTGACACAGAGAGTACTCCACCTTTCTGTGTTATACCTCTGAGGATGCCAGTCACAGCTGGTGGCGAAACGTCAGGTCCTACAATGCCAAGACCACGGCCACACAGCCCGGAAAATCTGCAACAGCTA
>NW_015177025.1:865358-870561 GCF_001447785.1 Gekko japonicus | reverse complement strand
CGGGACTTGTTGCATGTGCCCGCCCCCTGGGCTCTTTACTTTACTGGCTCCTGTGTGCTCCTGCAGGAAATGACCCCTGTAGAAAGGGCACATTTTTTTGCCTTCTAAAAACTGTCCAGGGCAGTGCCAGTCAGGCTATCTCAGTCACCCTAGTATCTTTCTGTCTTCATTTCCGCATTCTGCCTCTAAACCACAAATCTTTCACTGGTGAGAGCTAATTCTGGCCATCCCGATCTCATCAGCTCTCAGAAGCTAAGGCAGGGCTGGTCCTGGTTAGTGCTTGGTTGGGAGACCACCAAGGAAGCTCAGGGTTGATACACAGAGGCAGACCAATGGCAAACCCACCTCTGCTCAATCCTGTCAAATCTCGGAAGCTAGTTAGGACTGGCCCTGATTAGTACATGCATATTCATACATGCACAGACCTTTCCTGGCATATGTCAGGTTACAGAAAGAAACAGAAACAGATAAAGAGCCGCCCTGAGCCGTTTGCGGGGTAGGACGGGGTAGAAATACTTGAATAAATAAATAAAATAAATAAATAAGTCAATCGTATGTAAGTATACATTGTGCATAGCGTATGTAACTATGCATGTCAGGTTAACAGAAAGGAACAGAAACAGATAAAGAGGTAACGAGAAATAAGTCAATCGTATGTAACTATGCATTGTGCAATCGATCCTTAATTACCAAACTTAGAAATAAGGCAACCTTTTCAGTTATTTCAGGAGATGGCGCACCTTCAAAGCATCCGGGCAGCCTATCGTGTTTAATAAAACTGGGTCTAAAAGAGTAAAACGTATGTCATCATATTGGGGGTCAGTATAGGAGAATATGGAAAACCGAGTCAACTTGATTTAGATGGCATGCACAGAGTCTTGCTGAATATGGAATCCCTTTGTATCTACCCTAAGTGACAGCAGATGGAATAGTATTGCATCTAGCAAGTGCAAGTGCTCGGCGCAGTTGTGGGCCGTGGAGGGCTGATAAGTAAGAAGGCAGATGGCCAATAATTGGGAAAATTCCAAAATCCAAGGGGGAGCAGGATCCCTGATTAGTACTTGGGCAGGAGGGGCTTCCAAGGAAGTCTGGAGTCGCTGTGCAAAGGCAGACAATGGTGAACCACCTCTGAACATCTCTTGCCTTGAGAACCCTGCTCTGCCCTGCCTTGCCGCGTTCCATCAGGTCTGACTTTCTCACCCACCCATTTGCTCTGTACTGTTCCGTCTACGGCTCCCCACAATCAGAATCCCTTGGGGCTTTTTCATCGTGCGGCAGATGCCATCAAACGCTTTAGCAACGTTTAGTAACGTTTGTGAACTGATTAATAATGTTATAGATTTTAAGGTTGCGTCGTATTTCAATTATGTTGCATGTTTTAACCATGTTGTAACCCACCCTGAGCCTGCTGTGCAGGGGAGGGAGGGCTAAACATCAAATAAATAAAATAAGTTGGCTGCGACTTGAGGGCACTTTCCACCAGTTAAGTCAGTGGGTACAGATTCCAGCATCACCTCCAAAGAAACTGTGTGTCCATATTTATTTATTTATTGCTCTCTCTTTTGTCTCTATTTCATTTTTTGGCCCCACCGTGCAGCAGGTGGGGTAGAACCTTTTATCCCGTTGTGCTGCAGCCCAAGACGGCGTGATTCATTTTCACTTTTAGAGTTTACCATCTTGTGTCAAAATCAGGCCCGAAGTGTTAAAAACAACAGCAACAGACCTCTTGAAACTAACTTGGAACCTAATTAAAATTGCAAGCTGCTGTTTATCCTTTGAACTGGAAGACTAATGGAAGGGTGTAAAAGTACTTGAGCTTTTTGAACAAAGGGCATTGACCGTTGGGGTCCGAAATGTCACAAGGTCTTGAATTTGTTGTGTACGGATAGGTAAGAGTGTTTGAATGAACTGCTGTGGTTCCTTCAGGCTTGAGAGTGTGAGTGGTTATCAGGAGGAAAGGCCAGGCTGCCGCTGACATCGCTAGCCTGAGAAATGTGGCTGTCTTACGAAAAGGCCAGGGCCGCGTACGGGATGGTTGAGCCAATGTTCCCTCTAAGCTGTGGAGTCTTGTGAGCTAAAATTCTACTTTGTGAGCTACTGGCGTTAAAGTTGTGAGCGAGCGATTTGGCTACTGCACAAATTAGTTTGCTCTGGAGCCCCATCCTTCCTGAGCTAAGACAAAAATGTGTGAGCTGGAGGCTAAAAAACTGTGAGCTAGCTCACACTAACTCAGCTTAGAGGGAACACTGGTCGAGACTGAACCCATAACAGGGCCGAGGTCTTCTGGAGACAAGCTGCACACTCTGCTAAGGAGTGACCGCCTTCCTTCAGATGGTTTGCTTTTCTCCTGCCACTTCATAGCCCTCCAGTTTCTAATATCAAAATGTTTAGTAAGACACGGCAACTTGGATACAGCCTCCTACATGTAAGACACGGCAACTTGGATATAGCCTCCTACATCCCACTTGTCGGGCTGTCTTGCAGGAGTCTGAGAAGATCATCGCAGAGCTGAACGAGACATGGGAGGAGAAGCTGCGGAAGACAGAGGCCATCAGGATGGAGAGGTGAGGCAAGAGGAATTAGGATCTCTTGATCGTTTGAAGCTCTTGAGCTGTGTAACTCCGCACTCAGAACTCTTGTTGATCCTTGCTTGATAAAAAGCAGAGGAGAGAGAAGACGGATTTTAAAAAGGTAACGAGGCCGGGAGAGGAAAGGGCAAGCTTATACAGAAGAGAGCAGGCAGTGAGGTGGATGTGAGTCTAAAATGTAGTTGCTAGAAACTGGAAATTTACTTTCACAGTTATATGAGAACAACGGGGAGACTTGGGTAGGGGTGGACAACCCCCCCCCCCATAAATAAATCCCCAGGTTCCTATAAAGGTAAAGGTTTCCCTTGCTCAAAAGCCAGTCGAGTCTGAATCTTAGTGCTCATCTCCATTTCCAAGCCGAAGAGCCAGCGCTGTCTGGAGACATCTCCGTGATCATGTGGCCGGCATGACTTAAACGCCGAGGCACACGGAACGCTGTTACCTTCCCACCAAAGCGGTACCTATTTATCTACTTGCAGTTTCCTGCTTTCGAACTGCTAGGTCGGCAGGAGCTGGGGCCAGAGACGAGAGCTCACTCCGTCACGCGGCACTCGGGTCCCAAACTGCTGAACTACAGACCTTCCGGTCTGCAGCTCAGTGTCTTCACCTCTGAGCCACTGTGGCCCCTTCAGGTTCCTATACCATAGTGTGAGTCCTTCGCTGAGAGTTTGAGAGGTTACATCAGGAGTCTCCTTAACTGCAAAGGTCAGAATGATTTGTTAGGAGATTATCATCAACAGGTAGCTTTGGGTGTCATTTGGTCACTTCATTTTCTGATTATTCAGTCCAGGGACTTGTATTGGACGAACACCCTCCCGCCCTGCCGCCCAGCATTCTGTAGCTTGAATGTTAGATGTGGTTCCGTGACGTCCTGTCCTCTTTCCTTTCTCTGCAGAGAGGCTCTGCTGGCTGAGATGGGAGTCGCCATTCGAGAAGACGGAGGAACCCTTGGAGTGTTCTCGCCCAAAAAGGTACGCAGAGCAGTTGAATGATTGCACCAAGATTGCCGATAACTTGGCGAGTCTTGTTCGCTACTGTGTTGCTTAGGGCAGGTTTTGGCTGTGGCCCGGGTGCTCAGAGAACCACGGCAGCCTGTAGCCATCCTGCCGCTCTGCAAATATTTGGCCAAGAATTGCACGTGGCAGCACACAATCCATTTTTAGGGTCTGAAACCGTCCACCTCCTCCCGCTTGAGTAAGGGTTTGCACAAGCTAAAGAATGTGCGTGGGTTAGTCTCCTTTTCTTCCCCTTTCTCAGAGCAAGTATAAAATGCCCCGTCTATACACAGAAGGTTCTTTTGTGTGTGTGTAGACAGGCCTCTTTGGCTCCAAACCACGGGAACTGTTGCGTGCAAGCTCCTCCTCTCTTTGATGGGATGCGGCTTATGCTTACTGGGAAGTGCGGCTCCATGACGAGGTGGAGAACTGAAACCGCCGTGCCCTTCATTTGTGACACTGGCATCCAATGCTAACGTCTAATGACAGCCAGTGTGGTGCAGTGGTTAGAGTGTCAGACCAGGGTCTGGGAGACCCAGGTTCAGTTCCCCGCTCTGCCAAGGAAGCTTCCTGGGTGCCCTTGAGCCGGTCGCGCACTCTCTCAGCCCGGCCCACCTCAGAGGGCCGTTGTGAGGATGAAAGGCAGGAGGAGTTGATGCAGGGACGTAGCCAGGATTTTTCATTTTGTGGGGCAGTTTTTTTCCTCGTGGGGCACCTATTATGCTTATACTTTAAAATAATAAATAACTGGAGGTTTTGGGAGCGGAGCCTGAAGAGGAGGGGGCTTGGGGTGGGAAGGGGAGGGGCTTCAGTGGGACGTGATGCCTCAGAGCCCATCTGGAGATCTGGCGTAACACCGGGGGGTCTCCAGCCACCACCTGGAGATTCTGTGATAAAAATAACATTTAATAATTCATGTGAACATCAATATGTATATCTATTCAAACATGACAATTTTGCTTAGGAAATTCTGACATATTCAAGGAAAAGTCCAACATCGTGATATCCTTCCAATCACTCCGCTTTCCAATTTATAGGACAGAAGGACTCCCATTCAAGCTGTATCTGGAGAAGTGAGCAGTGACTCACGAAAGCTCATCCCCTGCCACGTATTTTGTTTAGTCTTTGAGGTGCTCCTGGAATCTTGCTCTTTTCTACAGCTACAGACAGACTAACACGGCCACCCTTCTTGATTCTGTAGAAAGTGAAGTTAAGTGCCTTGCAGGCATTGGTGTCTGAAGGCTTGCTAGCCAGCCAGCTTGTGAGGAAAAAACTAGTTTCCTGCGTCATATCAATGCTGTGCTGTCCTTGAAGACTACCGTGTCTGCAGAAAATCTTGCTCATCCTCTTTGAGATAGTCAGAACCTTTGGACTGTAATACGCTCACCCTCTGTGGTTTGGAATTTGCCCCAAAACAGCCTCTGTTGCATCTGGCAACACAGCATTTCTAGCAGCAAGGGTTTATCTGGCAGGGAGCATCAGGTTGGCTTGCTGATGGGCCCGTCCATAAGTAATATGCTGGCTCATTCCTAGCTGTTAGTGCAGTCAGAAGAAGAATATCCTTAAGAAGAAGAAGAGATTGGATTTATACCCCGCCCTTCACTCAGAGTCTCAGAGTGG
>NW_015177025.1:854305-865115 GCF_001447785.1 Gekko japonicus | reverse complement strand
ACCCGGTTCTCCCAGATTAGTATCCGCACACTTAACCGCTACACCAAAGGTAGAATATCTTGGCTTTCCTCTATGGAAGGCAATTATGCTTAACCTTTCACTCTTTCTCTGCTGGATCTAGTTTCAAAAGCTCTGATTCTCCTTCCCTGCGTAGGGGCTGGAGCTGCCTCTTGCAACAGGGCTGGTTATTGAGAGTTTAGCATAAACCTCCTTGGAGTCTTTAAGTTGGTTTGCCACACCCAAGTTGCATCGAAAGCTGTCAGATCAGCTGTCCTTTTACTGTTCTGTGACCTGATGGCAGTTAAAAGTTCAGGTTTCCGAGAGGATGTTGAATGTGGTGTGTTGGGGCTTTCCTGGAAGGACTTGGTAGACAGGAGCAACTGAAATAAACCATTTTCTTCCTCCATTGTCAGGTTACTTTAGCCCCTAAAATGGTAACTTCTGAAGCTTGTCACCATCAGGACTGGTTCTAGAGGGTGATGACTGATGAGTTGGGCATTTGTTAGGGCCTAAAGATTGGCTAAAGGTGAACGAATAGCCGCGTCCCTAATCACTGTGCCCAGAGCATCCAAGAAGGCTGGCGGTGGTGCAGGAGAATTCTTTGGTTTGCCCATTCCGCCTTTTCCCATACGGAGGGGCCCCGTCAAAGATCCCCGGGCCCCGAAGGGCCTGCTAAATTCTGGATTTTAGGTTAGTCAGATTGTTAAGGCAATTTCCCACTTTCAGCTTTCTTTCCCCCCCTCCTGTTTCTCTCCATGTTCTGGACTCTCTCTCTGTAGATCTTCCCTCAGAGGCCATCAACTCTGTTTGATGACTCTTTCGATGCCTTTGCTGTTGACCAGGTTTGAGTGCAGAATCTGTTTTTGCAGAAATAGATGCTTTATGCCTGTGGAATAGGAGATAGGAAATTGGTGCCTTTCCTCATTTTGTCTGTCCAGGCCATCCTTGTTCCTCATTATCACCCTTTCCCCCTGTTTTTATTCCTCTGTTCTCCTTGTATTTCAAGTAATATTTTTCATTGTGTGTGTGTGTATGTGTGTGTGTGCTGTAATTGGCAGGTGTAGCTGTAAAAGCACCAGACTCCTAGTTAGCAAGCTAGAGTGAGAGTTCCCTGTGTGAAACTTGGGTTCTGAGGGTCTGTCGTCTCTCTGTCTTGATGCTTTGTTTTTCTCCGCTCTGTTCCTTGCTCTCCATCCTCTGGCTAGATTTTCACTCCAAGGCCCTGTGACTTGTTCGCTGATTCCAGTGGGGTGTTTTCACCCAAGAAGGTTGGTTTAGCCATCGTAGTAGCTCTAGGTGCTATTAGGAGTTTTAGCTTTAAGAGATGGCTTGTCTGTACATAGCCAAAAAGTTGGAACCCTAGATTGTCCTTTAGCCTTTCCGAGGCATGGGTTTGGAAAGAGGGTGCCTCTTTCCCCACACAGTGAAAGCTGCCTGGGAAGGCTGACCTCCTCCTCCTTGTTCCCTCCCTGCTTTTTGCTTTTTTCTTCTGCCCGGTGTCCAAATCTTGTTTCCCAGCAACGGGAAGATGGGTGGGGGTTCCACATCCCTCAGGGGATAAGGTTCCCATTTGCCCTCTTATGCTCAGCTGATCGGTGGGTGGGAACTGAGGCCAAAGGATCGGGGGCGATCGTCCTGGGGAGAAAATTTAGAAAGAAAAAATAAGGCCTCGTCTCCTTATCAGAAGGTCTGACCATAGAGTTTCCGATGTTTCCTAGAGCTACCCAGAAGTGACAAGGGTAATCTTACCATAGAGTTTCTGGCAATAGCTAGAGGTTCCCTGGTCACTTCTGGGTATCTTCAGGAATCGCCAGGAACTCTATGGTCAGAACTTCCAGTAAGCAGCTGAGGCCTTATTTCTCTTGTTAAACTGTTTCTCCTGGAACTCTGCCCCCCCATCCCCCCCCCACTGGTTGCCAGGCACTCAGGTGCCTGGTTGATCCTGGTGGCTGTCAGTTGCCAACCCCTATTAGGTGATCGATTCTTCTTGTTTCGTTTTTAGTTTTTCAGCTAGATCTCAACCCTCTGAGTAGTTCAGACATGTCGATGTTTCCCACTCGTCCTCCTTTCTGTGGTCTTGATCCCTCCTCTGCTGAAATACTGTAGAACTCACTGGTTTTCTGGAAGGCTGTGTTGTAGTCGCATCTGGGCCTTCAAGCGATTGGGTCCCCTTGCAAAAAAAAAAAAAGACACCAAGAGAAGAGAGGCTATGATTTGCTCTTCTCGTTTCAGACCCCGCACCTTGTCAACCTCAACGAAGACCCCCTCATGTCAGAGTGTCTGCTTTACTACATAAAAGATGGAATTACCAGGTAAGGGTGGAGGCGGGTCGTGGCAGACGAACACCTTCCACTTTGAAGCAACGTCTCTCCTCTTCCGAAACAAATCCAGTTGTATTAACGCTCTTGGCTGCCAGGCGAAGCGCACGCTTAATTACCCTTGTCCTTGTTTGCGTGCACGGGATTAACTTTAATTGCCACATTTGGAATCACAGGAGCTTTTCCCAAATGCCTATCACCGGGGGGCGTTCAGAAAGAGGAGAGCAGAGCGAGGGTAGAAGCGGGAAACAGCCAACAAACAATGGCATTGTACAGAATAGATGTTCCCGACTTGGCACACCGTGTTCAGATCTGTGCCTCTCAGTAACGGAGGTGGCTGAAGAGAGGCTTTAAATTGGGAATTAAGAGTCCACAGAAGGCTGCATGTGGAACACCTGAAGGTAACCGTGTCAGACCATTGGCCCTTCTGTCCCAGTGTCACTGACAGCCGCCCTCCAGTTTGGTGTAGTGGTTACCGTAAGTGCGCGGACTGTAATCTGGGAGAACCGGGTTTGAGTCCCCCACTCCTCCACTCGCAGCTGCTGGTGTGACCTGGGGCAAGCCGTAGTTCTGGCACAGCTGTCCTTGAAAAGAGCAGAGCTCTCTCAGCCCCACCTACCTCACAGGGTGTCTGTTGTGGGGAGGGGAAGGGAAAGGAGTTTGTAAGCCGCTCTGAGACTCCTTTGGGGAGTGAAGGGCGGGGTATAAATCCAATCTCCTCTTCTTCCTCTTCTTGGGCGAAGGTCTTTCTGTGTCCTGCCACCTAAAGTCCTCTAAGTGCAAATGCTGAGGGTTATACCCGGAGCCGTCTCCAAGCAAAGCTTGTGCTCATCCCCCCGAGCTGTGGCCCGACTCACACTTCGAGTGCATAATGCGAAATGAAAACCCGAAGAGCTTCCTGTAGGACACTTACCCCGCATAAGAGCTTTGTGCCAGGTTGCCCTTTCTGCAGTTGGGAAAGAAGCGCCCGAGTCGATTTAAGCCCTGAACATCCGACATTCTGCCATACAGAGGGGCTGGGGTTGAAGGGGAGCTCTACTGCTCGCCTGCCCCAGATCCCTGGCCCCCCATAGGCCTCCCTTCCGTTAGGTTGTAGGCTGAATGGCAGGTTTTTGTTCCCCTTCAGCCTGTTGGCGATTAGAACAAAGCGTTGTGCCATAATTCTGTAACAATATGACTGCTGCCTGTATTCTCTCTGTGTGTGGAGGGGGTTCCCCTCCAGTGTTCCCTCTAAGCTGAGTGGGTGTGAGCTAGTTCACAGTTTTTGAGCCTCCGGCTCACGCATTTTTGTCTCACCTCGGGAAGGAGGGCTCCAGGGCAGACTAATTGATGCAGCAGCCCAATCGCTCGCTCACCACTTTAAAGCTCACAAAGTAGGATTTTTGCTCACAAGACTCCACAGCTCAGAGGGAGCATTGTTCCCCCTCCCCCTTTTTTATGTGCGAGGGGCTTCCCTCCCCCCCGTAAAGTGAATGGTTCCCCCAGATATGCACAAACCGCCCTGTGCCTTGCCCATGTCATCCTTGTACGGCTTGACTGGCCCAGCTTTTTAAAAGGGGACATAAGCTTGGAACCCGTGAGGCATCGTGGCAGTGGGAGGGAGGGGGGAAGATAATTAGGACAACCCTCCCTCCAGGGTTGATTACTGTCCCCCTCCTTTCCCCCTTTTTGGTGCTCAGCTGCTCTCAGCGTTCTGCCCCTTCCGGGACATTTTCAGTCTTCCATCGGGCTGAATTTTGAGCAGGTCTGTTTCCTTTTTCCCTCCCTTTTCGGTTAATTCAGAGTCATCTCTTTCTGCATCCCTGGGGAGTCCCCTGCCTTGTTGGCAGATGGCCGTCTTGCGCGTGCTGCCTTTGTCATCTGCACGGGGGGTGGGGGGCAGCCGCTTTAGGATCTGATGTAGCCGCGGAAGGCTTAAATCCGTTAAGATCATTTCTGGGGTCAGTTCCTGGAAGCAGTAGAGCCCATGGCTTAAATCAACTCCATTGGCCAGAGATTGGCTTTTGAGATCGAAGGATTATTTGTGAAACCGGAATAAATAAATGTTCCAGTCTTGTGTTTTTAACTCGATTTGAAACCTAGAGCTAGAAGGGATCCCAGGGGTCATCTCGTCCAGCCCCCTGCACAGTGCAGGAAATTCACAGCTACCCCTCCCCCAATCTCCCACTGACCCCTGCTCTGCAAAGTGCCTCGACAAGCTGCAAACTGTTTTATCTCTTGGTATCGACATAAGTTTATCGTGCTCTGTGTGTGTAATATAAACTTTAATAAAAGGATTTAAAAATATCCTTGTTGGACACAGAGTTGGCCAGGCTGATGCTGAACGGCGTCAAGACATCGTTCTGAGCGGGGCTCACATCAAAGAGGAACACTGCATCTTCCGAAGCGAGAAGAACCACAACGGCAACGGTGAGGTGGCAGGCGGCTCGTTGGGCTCAATCTCTCGTGTTTTCCCTGTGAGGTTACTGATACCGTTTGCTGCCCTGTTCAGACGCAAGCAGGATATATCGCTTATGCATTTTGCAGCAGTGAAGCTCTGTCCTCCTCTGGGTTCTATGGCCTTGCTGTTTAACACATAGCAATGAAACATTTAACATAGTGGGAAAGTACACAACTTAAATCTATATACAGCAAAGATAAAACTACAGGGTTCTATATGGGAAACAATGAACTAGATAAAATTTGGTCATCAACGAGTGATAAGTTAATACAAAAAGTGTATAACTTTCTGATAGAACGATATTTGCAAGATGAGATGGTTAAACCCTCAATGGTAGCATGGATGAAAGATAGGGGCTACACGATAGATATTGATGACTGGGCCAAAATATGGAAGTCTATGAGATATCTTAGTTCAACAACGTATAAAGAAAATTTATATAAGATGTTTCATAGATGGTATTGGTCGCCAGATAAAATTGGGAAATATGCACCCCAAACTTCAAAAAGTTGCTGGAAGTGTAAGAATAATATAGGAACTTTTTTTCACATGTGGTGGAAATGTTGTAGGATGCAAACGTTTTTGGAAAATTATAAAACAGATAATATTGGAAATGATGAATATTAATGTGGATTTGGTACCAGAAATATCTTTGTTAAATATAATTCCAGACAACCTAGATAGAGAATTCAGATATTTACTAACATATATTTTAACTTCATCAAGAATCATGGTAGCCCAATGTTGGAAATCAGATAAATTACCCTCTAGATTAGATATAGTTAAGAAACTGCTGGAAATAGCCGAACTGGACAAACTGACTGTTATTACGCGGTAGAGATGAGACAATGTTCCGAAAAAGGTGGATAAGAGTATATAATTGGTGGGATAAACATATTGTATGTAAGACTCCAAAGAAATGACAATGTTTACATAAAAGTGCTTACTGGCTGTTTAACAAAACTGAATAAATAAAGTATTAAAAAAAACCCCACAAGCAGGATACACTTATGGATTTTGCAGCAGTGAAACTCTGTCCTCCTCTGGGTTCTATGGCCTTGCTGTTTAAGACATTTGACAAGATTTGAAATGAGCTTTCTGTGCATCTTTGGTAATACGTTACGTGGGGGTGGGAGGCAACCTCCCTTGTCCTTGCCTCTTTCACAGCACTGCTGTTTTGTCTTATGAGAATGCCTCTGTGGAGGTTCCCCTCAGTCACCACAGCCAGTAGCCATTGATAGACATGGCCCTCCATTACTCTCTCGAATCCCCTTTTGAAGCTGTTCATTCCTGTGGCCATCACTACATCCTCTGGCAGCGAATCCCACATTTTAATCACTCTCTGTGTTAAGTGATAATTCCTTTTTGTCCTTCCCGAACCTACTGCCCATCAGCTTCATTGGATTCCCTTGAGTTCTAGTGTTTTGGGTGAGGAAGAGAAAGTCCTCTTGTCAACTCTCGTCGTCCCATGTGTGCGTCCCCCCCCCCCCCCAGTCGCCTCTTTTCTAAATGGAAAAGTCCCAGATTCTTCAGCCTTTCCTCATAGGGAAGCAGCTCCAACCCGCCCATTCTCTTGGTTGCCCTCCTCTCTACTTTTTCCAGCTCTGCAGTGTCCTTTTGGCGATACGGTGGCCAAAACTGTACACGGTATTCCGAATGAGGCCGCATCACAGATCCATACAGGGGCACTACAATATTGGTTGTTTTATTCTCAGTCCCTTTCCCGACAATCAGGACAGTGGCCTGATTCTTCTTGCGCTCTTTCTCTAGTGATTGTTACCCTGGAACCTTGTGAGCGCTCCGAAACCTACGTCAACGGCAAGAGGGTCATCCAGCATGTCCAGCTGCGCTCAGGTAAGAGACGTTGGCAGTTTGGTCTTCCATGAAAGAAATGGTGCCCTGAGAACTAGGCAGGTGGCTTGCTTTGAAAAACAAACAGCCTGTAGACAGCCAGGTTTGAGTCCAGTAGCACCTTAGAGACCAATGAGATTTTTGGGGTATAAGCTTTCGAGAGTCCATGCTGCCTTTGTCAGATTCAACTTGGAATGGAAACCCCTGAGTTCTTATATCCCAATCAAAAGGAGGGGAGGTTGTTGCAAAGAAGGGACTTAGGATGCAGAGGTACGATGCACATTGTCATCGGCCAGATTAGAAAAGAGCAAGAGTCCAGTACCACCTCACAGACTAACAAAAGGAATTTCAAAGGGAGATTGGAAAGAGAGACTGCTGAACTGCAACTGATAATGAAGCTCAAGACAACGCATCTACCTGGACTGAATCGAGACCTAGGTTTTCTGTCTTGTTACCAATGCTGATTTCTCCACACCTACTTACCCCTCTGCGTATCACACGTAATCCAATCATGCCTGCTGTTGTCATTCACCTGCTACTGTCATTTGCCTGTTAATGTCATTCAGCATCTGAAATCACTCCCCAATATCTGTCCTATGACAGATGGACTCACATTCTAGCTGTATATGAAGAGGTTATCAGTGACTCACAAAATTTTGTTAGTCTTTAAGGTGCTAATGAACTTTTGCTCTTGTCTACTACTACAGAAAGACTTAACGTGGCTACCCATCTTGATCTAGCTAGATTAGAGCAGATGAAAAATGCTGTCAGGAGAAACCTGTAAGCATTGCTTTTAAAGTTTAAGCTCTGTGCTAAAATAAAATGTCTGGAGCCTGATCTGTTGGGTTACTGTGGTGGAGAGAAGCCAGAGAGAGCTGCTGTGTGGCCCATGGTATGGCTGACAGAGTAAGAACATAAGAAAAGCCATGCTGGATCAGGCTATTGGCCCGTCCAGTCCAACACTCTGTGTCACACAGTGGCCAAAACCCAGGGGCCCATCAGGAGGTCCACCAGCGGGGCCAGAACTCCAGAGGCCCTCCCACTGTGCCCCCCCAAAGCACAAAGAAGACAGAGCATTACTGTCCCAGACACGGTGTTCCACCTATACCTTGTGGATAATAGCCACTGATGGACCTCTGCTCCTTATGTTTATACAGTAGACAGCTAAGTTGGTTGGATATCCACCAGCGGAAGCGTAGGCTACTTTGGATTTGAAGGCAGGAGGTCCAGGTGCTTGTCAAGCTACTAGGTGACTTTGGGCAGCTAATTGGCTTTTGGCATAAGATGCCTCATAGGCTGGTCATGAGGAGAGGGGAGTGCATTGCGAACGCTAAAAAGAGCCGGAAGAACAGATAACCAAGTGGGACTGATTCAGGTTGGTCGTCAAGTTAGTCTGCAGGAGCAGAACAAAATTCGAGCCCTTTCGCGACCACCCCAAATTTGCAGAGTGTACGTTTCCGTGAGTCAAAGCTCACCAAAGCTTTATACCCAGTGGAAAACAATTGGTTTTAGCCACTGATGGACCTCTGCTCCTTATGTTTATACAGTAGACAGCTAAGTTGGTTGGATATCCACCAGTGGAAGCGTAGGCTACTTTGGATTTGGAGGCAGGAGGTCCAGGTGCTTGTCAAGCTACTAGGGGTGACTTTGGGCAGCTAATTGGCTTTTGGTAATAAGATGCCTCATAGGCTGGTCACGAGGAGAGGGGAGTGCATTGTGAACGCTAAAAAGAGCTGGAAGAACAGATAACCAAGTGGGACTGATTCAGGTTGGTCGTCAAGTTAGTCTGCAGGAGCAGAACAAAATTCGAGCCCTTTCGCGACCACCCCAAATTTGCAGAGTGTACGTTTCCGTGAGTCAAAGCTCACCAAAGCTTTATACCCAGTGGAAAACAATTGGTTTTTAAGTTGCTACTGGATTCAAATCAAGTGGGATTGAGGTAACGGTATTTGAACCCTTGTCCTTCAGAGAGGTAATCAAGCATCCAGTCTACAGGTCTGATGTGGCCATCTCTCCCCCTCCCCTCCCTCTCTCTCTCTTCCCCTCCGTCCTTCTGTCTTTTTAGTGGCTCTTGCCCATAAATGTCTGTGTCCCTTTATCAGTGTTAGCTTAGCATTTCATCCTTTGCTGACTTTTATCCTGCTTGGAAGTCCACATCGTGAAGTGCTTGGAGATAAAATCGCTGAGCAAATCAGAGCCACCCTTACAGAGCTGTTAACTCCCTTAACGACCCGTTGATAGGAATCCCTTTTTATTGCTCATCCAGGAAATCGCATCATCATGGGTAAAAACCATGTTTTCCGCTTCAACCATCCTGAGCAAGCCCGAGCTGAAAGGGAGAAGACTCCATCGGCAGAGACACCCTCAGAGCCGGTAGACTGGACCTTTGCTCAGCGAGAGCTGCTGGAGAAACAGGGGATTGACATGAAGCAGGAAATGGAGAAAAGGTGACCAACTTTTTCTGTCTTTGAACAAAGATTCTTCCATTTTTTTCCCCCCAGCTGAACTACTGAGTGGTGCACACTGAATATCTGTGCATCTTTTTTCAGGGAGCAATACTGGGTAATATTTCTCTGCCTTTATATGGGTCTTCTTACAGAAGACTATCTGACATTGTAGTTAACCACTTTTTAGTGTTTAAGAGGGTTTTGCAGGACTGTTTTCCTCTCTGTTCACGAGAGAGTCGCTTATGTTAGAAAGGGCCGATTTCTTTTCACAATTGGAGCAAGGGCAGACTTGGTCTTGATTTATTAACTTGCTGCAGGAGTCTGTGTATTTCTGGATGTCACTGATGTGATCAATGAAATGGACAAAGTATGTTTCTGGAAACTTCTAGGTAGTGGATTACCTTAGTGAGCTCTTGAGGGGATATCCTAGTGAGTTCTTGAGCCACCTTGGACCACAAAGAAAGGTGGGGATATAAATATTTTAGTAAATAAATAATAAGGGTTCCCAAGTTTGCCTTGATAATGATTTCTGCTCCCCCGAACCCAAACTCTTCTGTTTGGGAACGTGGTGATATTGACCGGGCAGGCTTTCTTCACCCAAAGGGAATTAGTTCCAGCTCTGTCATGACTTGTCTGCACTTGCATTCCCAAGACAAAATCATGTTCCTGCCAGCTTTTTTTTTACTTGTGTTTTCTTGGAAGGTGGGAATCATAGAATATCACAGAGTTGGAAGGGGCCACACGGGCCATCTAGCCCAGCCCCCCCTGCTCAATGTAGGACCAGACTAGAGAGCATCCCTGACAAGTGTTTGTCCAGCTGTTGCTTAAAGACTGCCAGGGAGGGGGGAGCTCACCACCACCTCCCTTTCAGATGCACGTTTTGTAGCGATCTCAGAGCAGGGTAGCACGAGACGTATGCTAGATGATTCGCACCCGACTGTTTTCTGATAGACTGAATGCAGGAAGCTGAATGTCAGGTGGCAACTCTTGCCCTAACGAAGCTGCTGCTGTGATCGAGCCTGTTGGGGAGACCTGAACGCGGAGTCACCCCAGCAGAGCTTCCTAAGCTGCAGGATTCGCCCTTGTCCTTTGGAATGCGTCGTGTCAGCTGACTTCTCCTTCTTTCCTCAGACTTCAAGAAATGGAGATTCTGTACAAAAAGGAGAAAGAAGAAGCTGATCTCTTGCTGGAGCAACAGAGGCTGGTAGGTGTCCATATTTAGAAGTGGTCTTTTTTTTAAAACCTCTTTACCCTTGAGGACAGCATATACACACGGATTGCTTGGACAAAAAATGGAGTCTTCCTTGCCTGTAGTGTGCTGTTTTGACTTTGAATTCGCTGTGCCCTGAGGGTGCCTGCTTGTATGCTGTTAGAGACAGCATGGAAATCTCACCCCCAATTAGATGTTGAACCTAAGTAATTTAGAGTACACAACCAATGTCCTGTTAAGAGAGCCAGTTTGGTGCGCGGACTCTAATCTGGGAGAACTGGGTTTGATTCCCCACTCCTCCACTCACACCTGTCTGGATGACCTTGGGCAAGCCATAGTTCTGGCACAGCTGTTCTTGAAAAAGAGCAGTTTCTGTCAGAGCTCTCTCAGCCCCACCTACCTCACAGGGTGTGTCTGTTGTGCGGGAGGGGAAGGGAAAGGAGTTTGTAAGCCGCTCTGAGACTCCTTTGGGTAGTGAAGGGCGGGGTATAAATCCAATCTCCTCCTCTTCTTCTTCTTCTTCATGGGTCAAGAAGGAAGGCCT
>NW_015177025.1:848254-853337 GCF_001447785.1 Gekko japonicus | reverse complement strand
AGCACTCCCTAAGCTGGGGGTGTGCCAAATGTGTAAGACTTATGACTGCAATGTTCCCTCTAAGCTGAGTTAGTGTGAGCTAGCTCACGGTTTTTGAGCCTCCGGCTCACACATTTTTGTCTTAGCTCAGGGAGGATGGCTCCAGAGCAAACCAATTTATGCAGACGCCAAATCGCTCGCTCACAACTTGAATGCCAGTAACTCACAAAGTAGAATTTTTTGCTCACAAGACTCCACAGCTTAGAGGGAACATTGCTTATGAGGCCCAGAAATGGTCTTCCCCAGAAATGGTCTTCAGTGTTCAGTGTACAGTGGGCTTCATAGGGCAAAGGAGCCCCATGCATCAGTTTCTGCTGCTGTGTATCATGTTGCTTTTGTCCTCTTCACCTCCACCCCCCCATCAGAGCAGTTGTCAGTGGTTGTAGAAGATGATGAGAATGGGCCTCTCTCTGTTACTAAGAACAGCCCGCTTGCCCAGAACTGGAAGGAAAAGGGCCTCATGTTTGTTTGTTTTGTTTCAAATGTGTGATTGAGGAAGGCGGAACTGATAGTTTGGTGTGCAGCTAGGGTGGAACTGGAGTTTTTGGGTGACAAGTTACGGTCATGGCCAATGCTCCCTCTAAGCTGTGGAGTCTTGTGAGCCAAAATTCTACTTTGTGAGCTACTGGCATTAAAGTTGTGAGCAAGCGATTTGGCTATTGCATAAATTAGTTTGCTCTGGAGCCCTCCTTCCTGAGCTGAGACAAAAATGTGTGAGCCGGAGGCTAAAAAACTGTGAGCCAGCTCACACTAACGCAGCTTAGAGGGAACACTGGTCATGGCCCTGGGTATCTTCCGGTTAAGGGTTCTGGCCCTTGAACCTGTTCAGTCGGATGCCTGTTTTAAATGAAGCTTTTCTTGTCAAGGCGTCTCCTTGCAGACCCAACTCCTCTTGAGTCCCGCCAGACCTGGCTGTTGATAGTTTGAGACAAGTCCTGATTATCATCGTGTGACTCCTTAATGTACACCACAGGCTTTGTCTCTCTTCCCCCTCGCGTTTTCCCTTAAACCACCCCCGAACGCTCAGTGAATCCCATCGGCATAGCCACCGGACTGGCAAGGTTATGGGAGAGATTCCCACCGATGGTTTCCCAAACTGGGAGCTCTCTCTGCACCAAAACATCTACATCCGTGGTCTATCATGGCAGTAATAATTGACATTTCAAGCCGGCCTTTGCAAGGTATGTGGTGAGGGAACACATGCCACTGTGTAGAAGTCCTGGAAAGCCATTGGACTCTCCCAAATATGGAATTTTAGATGTCCCCCAACGCAAATTTTGCTGCAGTGTTTTCCCCCTGAGGAAGAATAAAGTATACTTGAAAAATGTTAGATTGACTGTTCAAGAAATCTCTGTGAACTTGGCAGGATTAGGCAATCACCTAGTCTCTTACTTTCTACAGACTCCACGACTAACGCATTTTGGTGTAATATATATATATATATATGTCTATGTGCATATTTCAGGGTATTCTTCAGTGAAGGAAGAATAACGTTATGATAAATCTGGTCTTCAGACTGAAGAGTAAAAGTCCCTGCTGTTGAGCTGGTTTCTTATATGGATTACTAGAGCTAATTACAGTGGGAAAGGGTATAAGAAAACATCATCATTTAGCTTTGGAGTTCAGCAAGTTGTTTTATAAATGTTCCCATAAGAGCAATAGTTGGTGACAGGCCTAGTATCGTGAACATGTTGCTTTCACCCTTTTTCTGGACACAACCTGGAGCGCAGCATGCAGTTGATTTTATTTGGGCATCTTCCGTTTCCACTCTAGTGCAAGGAACTCCATTTTCTTAAAACTCCACCCTTAGGCAACTCTAACCAATTGTGCAAACGGTAGTGGAGACACAATGAATGGATAGGTCAAGTTCTTAGTTCCCTGACCTCTGAATTATTCAAGAATCTGCCAGGAAGCATGGCTGGAGCATCTGGATAGCTGATTCTGAACCCTGACTGTGTAAGCAAGTCCTGAGAAAAATAATAGCACATTACACAAGGTAGCGAGAACCCCAAATTGCTAGCTCTAGTAAACTGCCATTATTATTGGAACGCTTGGAAGGCTTTGCTGGGCTGTTTGTTGGAAAGCATTTCTAAATCTCACTGTGCATCAAAGATTGGTGTGGAAAAGAATGATTTCTTAGGGATGGTATCCTTTAAAATGCAGCTAATTTATAGTGGATCAACCCAAGCACACCTTGCAGTTTAGTAGAGGTGAAAGGGGCTTGGTATGGTATGAGTTAACCCTAAGAATACAAGAAGACAGTTGGAAGCCTTTGGGTGGGTCTGCTTTTCAAATGACTTGTGCATCTTTAAGACACTGATCTATCTGGGATAAATGAAACCCTTCAAGGATATTAAAACAACATATCAGTGGCAAATGGAAAAACTCTTCTTGCTTGTAGCAGTTTCTCTTCAGATCTGGACAGTTCTTACCCACTGTAGCCGCACTCACACTCCTTCTAACACCATCCTTACTGGCTGCTTCTGAATCTTTTCCCCCAATCCCTTTATCCTCTTAACACCTCTCTGGCTGTTTTTCTAGTAGAGTGGATTCTAAATCTGAGCCTTCCTGCACTTCGTGAATAGCATTTACTAACCAGTGTTAACCCTGGCTGTTCATCTGACCATTCAACAATGACTGTTGGGTTCACTCGCTACGGAGGAAAGACTTTACTGGAGGAACACAGCAGTAATAACCAAGACAAAAATGTGCTTGGGGTGTTTTGCACGTCTTTGTAGCATGTACCAAGTGTGGCTTCCACCTTCTTACCAGGTATTTGGTAAAATTCTTTCTAACACTTTCGCATGGATTGGATTGTGAACAGTCTTGGAATAGTCTAGGAATGACTAGATTCAGATATTCCATGAGATGTAGTTGTGTGACCGGATTTAAAGAAAACAACTGAACATCCCCCTAGGATTTAAAGAGTCTAGTGTCCTAAGAGTGGAATATTTAAATTAGTATTTGCATTGTTTGTTCTCTCCTTAGTTTTTCTTAGTTTATACATTTTTTTATTCAGTGTTTCCCCTTCTTCCCCCCCAATTTTAATTTTGATTATTTTGGGGCCACTTCTTGATTTTTGTTTTCCAAAGGACGCGGACTCTGATAGTGGGGATGATTCGGACAAGCGGTCTTGTGAGGAAAGCTGGAGGCTGATCACTTCCCTGAGAGAGAAGCTGCCCCCCAGCAAGTTACAAAGCATTGTTAAAAAATGTGGCCTCCCCAGCAGTGGGAAGAAGCGAGAGCCTATAAAGATGTATCAGATACCTCAACGGCGGCGCCTCAGCAAGGACTCCAAATGGGTTACGGTCTCAGACCTGAAGATCCAAGCTGTGAAGGAGATCTGCTACGAGGTGGCCCTCAATGACTTCCGGCATACCCGGCAGGAGATCGAGGCTTTGGCCATTGTTAAAATGAAAGAGCTTTGTACTTTGTATGGGAAGAAGGACCCCAACGAGCGCGATTCCTGGCGAGCTGTCGCCCGAGACGTCTGGGACACGGTGGGTTGCGGCGACGAGAAGATCGAAGATGTGCTGCTGAACGGGAAAGGCATTGCTGACGTGGACGACCTCAAGGTGCACATCGACAAACTTGAAGACATTTTGCAAGAAGTGAAAAAGCAAAACAACTCGAAGGATGAGGAAATAAAAGTCCTCAGGAACAAAATGCTGAAAATGGAGAAGGTGTTGCCACTGATAGGCTCCCAAGAACCAAAGGCCCCGCCAGGGACGACTCCCACGAAAATGAAAGAGGCTGATCTCATCAGTAAAGTGAATGCTGAAGGAGACACACAGAAAGCTGAAAAGCACGACCACATAAAGGATGACCGTGTTTCCCAGCTGATGGAGGAGGACCCTGCCTTCAGGCGTGGGCGGTTGCGCTGGATGAAGCAGGAGCAGCTTCGTTTTAAGAACCTGCAGCAACAAGAAATAACCAAACAGCTTCGCAGGCAGAACATGCCTCATCGGTTTATCCCACCCGAGAACCGCAAGCCCCGCTTCCCATTCAAGAGCAACCCAAAACACAGGAATTCATGGAGTCCAGGCACTCACATAATCATCACGGAGGACGAAGTCATTGAGGTGAGGGTTCCGAAAGAGGACCAGAAGGAGGCCAGGGTGGAGGACCCAGACCAGTGTGACAGAGGTCCCCTCCCTAAGGACCCAGAGCAACTTTGGTACATGTTTGGCCCTCAGAGGAGTCAAGGTAACGTCGAGATCAAGAGGCAGCCCTTGAACGTCCAACCACAGCCGAGCAGTCCTCAGCCAGAACCATCCACTCAGCTGCGCTGGAGAAGCAATTCTCTGAACGGTCATCAGAAAGGCTTGCGCCGCGAGATATCCGACTCGTCCGAATCGTTGCATTCTCACAGCGGACGCCCAAATCAAGATCTGCAAACTTTTCAGCAGAAGCGCCACATGCATCAGCATCGCCAGCCTTATGGCAATTACAGCGGCGGAGGCGCAAATCCTGCCGGCAGCACGGCCCCCAGGGGTCCTGCGAGACAGGCAGATCGGCCTAACCCCTTGAACCAGTTTGTGACGCCTCCGCGCATGAGGCGCCAGTTCTCCGCTCCGAACCTCAAGACTAGCCGAGAAACGACTGTTTGAGTCACTGGAGGGGGCTGACAAGGGGGAGCAGTGCTGATCTTGGGGGGGGGGTGACGGTTGTTGCTCTCTGTCTTAGGTTTCGGATGATCATTTAGCAACTGGGTGACTTCATATGCAAGCACAAAAAAACGAAAACACTTCTGCCTGTCTCTTACTGCCCGTGAAATGTGTTGGGACTGTGGTGTTTTACTGTCAGCAACCGTTGCCATTGGCTGTGGGGAAAGCGTACCACAATCGTTTGGGTACCTTTGGTTTATTGTATTTTGTAATGTCAAATGTTCTGGAGTAATGTCATCCCTTGGACAATCAGCAAGACAAATCTGGTTTCTTGGGCTGAATGTTGCCTGTATGTTTTCAGCAGAGATTACGAGTCTGACCTTTTGTATTGCAGGTTGTGCTCTGAACTTTTTTAAAAATTGTGGGTGGGTGGGTGG
>NW_015177025.1:840072-848128 GCF_001447785.1 Gekko japonicus | reverse complement strand
CATCAGGGGTCAGTATTCTCTACTCAGAGTGGCAGCGGCACTCCAGGGTCTCAGCCAGTGTTCCCTCTAAGCTGAGTCAGCGTGAGCCAGCTCACAGTTTTTTAGCCTCCAGCTCACACACTTTTGTCTTCGCTCAGGAAGGAGGGCTCCGGAGCAAACTCATTTATGCCGCAGCCAAATCACTGGCTCACAACTTTAATGCCAGTAACTCACAAAGTAGAATTTTTGCTCACAACACTCCACAGCTTAGAGGGAGCATTGGTCCCAGCTAAAGGTCTTTCATATCACCTACTACCTGGTCCCTGTCAACTGGAGATACCGGGGACTGAACCTTATGCATGCTGAACAGATGCTCTATCTTGTCGACGGCTACGGCCGGAGTTCATTAGTTGCTGTAGATTTTTCGGGTTGTGTGGCCGTGGTCTTGGCATCGTAGGAACTGACGTTTCGCCAGCAGCTGTGACTGGCATCCTCAGAGGTATAACTCAGAAAGATGGAGTACTCTCTGTGTCAAGTTGAGAAGAAAAATGGTAGGCAGGTAATTTATATCTACTCCAGAAGGTGGGGTAGGGCTGAGTCATTATCTTGTAGGAGTTCCCCAGGCTATGAACATGCTAATGGAGGAGCTTTCCTGAGGAGGTTCTTTTCTATGTGGATTGTTTCCTGAGAAGGTTTCCTGTTTCCTGAGGAGGTTCTTTTGTATAGCACTAAAGATAAGATTAGAATTTCAACAGCCGATCCACATACAAAAGAACCTTCTCAGGAAACAGGAAACCTCCTCAGGAAACAATCCATATACGAAAGAACCTCCTCAGGAAAACTCCTCCATTAGCATGTTTATAGCTTGGGGAACTCCTACAAAATGGACTCAGCCCTACCGCACTTTCTGGAGTAGATATAAATCACCTGCCTACCATTTTTCTTCTCAACTTGACACAGAGAGTACTCCCATCTTTCTGTGTTATACCTCTGAGGATGACAGGCATAGCTGCTGGCGAATTGTCAGGTTCTACAATGCCAAGACCAGGACCATACAACTTGGAAAATCTACAGCAACTAAAGATGCTCTGTCATTGAGCCATGGCCCCTCCCCTTCTTCCAATCAGACTGTCTGCCTGCTGCCTTATCTATGCCCTGCGTGTGGCTAAAGTAGATCTTTCCTCCAGCTCGCATGTATTTAACGTTATATAGCTAACGATAAAAGAAGGTAGAAGGGGATTCTGCTTGCTTTTGTTTTAATGTGCGGAGTACAGCTTCACTGCAAACTTAAAATAGTTTGAAAATAACTTTTGTGGCTACTCCCAACTAGCCGTGGCCACTGTGCTATGCAGGCACTGAGTAACGTCTATTGGCTGCATAGCTCCCGAGTACAGTGCACCTCCCAGGGTTCATTGGGGGAAATTTATGTCCGCTGTGTAGTTGTGACTTAAGACCACAGCTTTCTTCTTCATCTGCTGTGATCAGGGCAAGGTATTTTTTTTTTGTCCAGGCGAACAATCCAAGCTTTCAGTAGGGCTGAACTTGTGTCATGCATGCGTGTGTGATATGGACAGCAGCAATTACAGCTGTCACAAGTTACAACCACAAGGATTGCCAATGCCCGTAACTCTGACTGCTGGCTTCACAACTGTGTTTGTCCTCAAGAGTCCCAGTATCTCGGGAAGGCTGGAACTGTTTGCAAATCAGTTTTTGTATTGTCTGAATCGGTCTTTAAGCCGTAAAAAAAATTTTTTTCCCCTGTGGACAAGGGTTACCTCCTCTTTAGAAGGAGCCTTTGCAATGGGGTTGTGTTGGAGAACACACAACATGGTGTTTTTAAAGTGTGATCCTGAAGTAAGCAAAAACTTGGAACGGTGACTCTTATGTTCCTTGAATGTCCTTTTTCTTTTTTTTTAAAGTGGTGTTTGAATTATTTCCCTCCCGTTTCTCATTCTTGATTTTCAAATATGCCTGGGGCTTATTTTTCTGCCTCTTCCGTAATAGTTTATGCTGTCCATTGCTGTTATCAGAAGAACAATTCACTCTGCCGGAATTCTGTGCCAACTCATGCATTTGACGAATGGGGACATTTAGAACAGTGTTTTAGTACAGAGAGCAGTAAAACGGCAGCTTTCTCCCCTAACTAACTGAGAGTAGAGCAGAATGTACTGGCTGATGCACAGAGGACAACTGGGGTGAAGAAAATGGGCTTTGCCTGAAAATTTCTGTGAGGGCATTAAAACACCCTTCCTTCCTTCCTTCCTTCCTTCCTTCCTTCCTTCCTTCCTTCCTTCCTTCCTTCCTTCCTTCCTTCCTTCCTTCCTTCCTTCCTCCGTGTAGTATCTCTCCACATTTCCATGATGCATCCCATTCAGATTCCTTAATAAAATAAGGCTGAGAAGTTGCAGGCCTTGAGCCAAATTAGGTTTTGCACGCAGATGCGTGTAACATTCTGCAGTGGGATTTTACAAGGAGAGGCCATCTTGGAAGAGAGAAAGTGGGGGGACTGGTATGAGGGAACGGGGCTCTCTTACCCCTTTCTCCGTTAGCTGTTTCTCCATTCCGAATCCTCTCCGATGGTTTTCCCCCACTGGAGAAAAACCAGTTGGGGAAACAGAGAGGTGGGCTAAGGAGGGTAAGGATTAAGAGCTCTGTTCCTTCCTTCATTCCCTGCTTTGGAATCCGAAATAAATAAGGTGTGTATGTGGGGCCACTACATGCAGGTACCCCCCCCAAAGTTTGGCCCTCACAGAAGCAGTTTCCATGCCCCAGGGAACAGAGACTGCGTGAGAACAGCTTTCATTGCACAAATGGTGGTGCCTTGAATGCTTCTGTGCCTTCCTTAAAAGATTTTAAAGCATAGCCCTAATGTGAGAAGCTGCCAAGGGGGTGATGCGTGCTGTTGACATCTTCCTTAATCTGTTTTTAGCATCCCTTTCCCCCCTCAATCACGGGGAATCTGTTCACAGTTAGAAGGAAGGGTTTTTGTGGTGTTTGAGCGGATTTTCAGTTCAACTCCACCTCTCCCTCCCATCCTTTTTTTTTGGTGGGGGGTTAAACTTCGTAATATAAAATGTACTTTAGATAGCTTGCCTTTGAAATAACTTTGCAGGTGTGAAACCTGTTCATAATTACTGTAAAGGAGGAAATGTTTCTTCCGACGAAGTGATAGGGTCTGTATTCCTTGTCAATTTATTATTTTGGGGGTTTTTTAAAGTGGTTTTGGTTATTGGGTTCATGTATTTCTTCTTTTTTTGTTTTGAGCAAGACCCTGCATCTTGTGAAAAGCAGAACTGCTCTTTTATTTTAACAAGTGCTTTCAATAAACTATGAAAACACTCTTGTAAGTCTCCCTCTCGTATTGTCTCAGTGGGGTAGAAAGAGCTGAAGACATTTTCCTTGAAACAGAAAGATCCTTGTTATGGTGTATTGATTTAAATAGTGCTTTGAGCTTGCTATCCTGTCACATTTAGGTTGCGAACTCTGTTTGGGGAATTTCTGAGGATTTGGGGGCAGTGCTCCCTCTAAGCTGCGTTAGTGTGAGCTAGCTCACAGGTTTTTAGCCTCCGGCTCACACATTTTTGTCTTCACTCAGGAAGGATGACTCCAGAGCAAACTAACTTATGCAGTAGCCAAATCGCTCGCTCACAGCTTTAATGTCGGTAGCTCACAATTTTTTGCTCACAATTGAGAATTTTTGCTCACAAGACTCCACAGCTTAGAGGGAGCATTGTTTGGGGGTGGTACCAGGGGAGGGGAGGAAGGTTTGAGACATTGGGAAACCATAAAGTCAGTCTTCCAAAGCTGCCATATCCTCCAGATGAACTGATCTCTGTAGTCCGGAGATAGCTGTAGTTCTGGGAGAGGTCCAGACCCCCACCGTGAGATTGGTAACTCTAGTTAGTTCCTCATTATTACCCATTCCCCACTCTGTGTTCGTGTTCCAGTTTAAAGTTTCTTCCTTTTCTCTAATCATCCCCCAAAGAGATGCTGTAGTGGGGAGGAAAAGGATCCAGTCTGGACCCTTAGAGAGCCAGTTTGGTGTAGTGGTTAAGTGCGTGGACTCTAATCGGGAAGGAACCATGTTTGATTCCCCATTCTCCACTTGCAGCTGCTGGAAGACCTTGGGCAAGCCACAGTTCTGTCAGAGGTGTTTTCTCAAGGACAGTTCTCTCAGAGCTCTCTCAGCCTCACAGGGTGTCTGTAGTGGGGAGGGGAAGGGAAAGGAGTTTGTAAGCCGCTCTGAGACGCCGAGTGAAGGGCGGGGTAGAAATCCAGTCCTCTTCTCTTCTCAGTTTGGTGTACCGGTTAAGTGCATGGACTCTAATCTGGGAGAACCGGGTTTGATTCCCCACTCCTCCACTTGCAGCAGCTGCAGGATGACCTTGGGCAAGCTGATTTGATTGGAGTCTGCGCAGTTAAAAGAAAACACGTTGCTTTGGGCAGTAGCTGCTGCCATAGCACGGAGACCTTCACTGTGTGACTGAGGGTGAGCCGCGACAGCCATTTTGTGGCTGGTTCCACCTCCCACTGTATGCAAATCCCAATAGTACCTGCAGCCTCAAAAAAGTTGGGGACCCTTGGTGTAATGTCCAGTCCGTTCATAAAACCACCTTCGTTTTAAGGGAACCTCTTGTTAGTATCATACTGTCGAAAGAGCACAGAACTTGGAACTCAAGGCCGGCGCGCTGGTAGCCAGGCATGAGCCTGCGCTGAGCCCCAGGGCTGCCACAGCAGCGATCTAGCCGGACCCTCGGGGCTTTAACACGGCCCTTGTTTCATACAAATAGAGGCTTCCACATTCCTCCCTGACGTAGCAGCCAGTGTTCCTGCTGTCTGCAATGGATCGTGGGAGAATTCTGAGCCAGTCTGCATGTCGTGCAGAACCAGGTGGTAGATTGGCAATTGTGGGCACCAACATTTCAGATTGCTGGGAGGGGGCGCTTCCCTGCATTAAAAATCCACTCTGTGTAGTGAAATACATGGGACAATTGGGATTTAGCATGTTCCCTGATGTTACTACTAGCAGGAAAGGTATTTTTTGCTTTTTTTTGGGTCTGTGAAAATAGGACCCCTCCCAAACCGCCTACAGTATAGAATTTACCACCTTGTAATATATAGATCCGTAAAAATGGGCAAGGATTTGCCTGTCAAGTGGAGAGGGGTCGGATTGGTCTGCACCCCAAATCGGTAACCACAACAACACAAGCCATTCATGTCACCGCATGTATGCAAATGAATTCGCCTAATACATCCAAAATATTTTGCTTTGGTCTCCCGCTTACAAATCGCTTCTTATTGTAAATATTCCCGGGCTTTGGGGGGGGGGAAGAGGGGGGGGCTAATAATCTTAAGTACATAAATGATTTGGACTTCGGCCAAGATTTCTAATTCACTCTCCCACCCTTGGGGTCTGTGAACTATATTGAATCTCCTGTGCTCTCTAGAGAAGCTAAGCTGTCTGGTAGATTAAGCGGAGACGGTTGCCAGGAGACAAGCTTATGTTACAAGACTATTCCTTTCCATTGATCAAATTTTGCCTGTCTTTTTGTTGGAGTCTGGGAAATCAGACCTTCTCTCTGACCTGCTTCCCCCCACCCCTTCGTGCCTGCCCCCTCTCACTTTTTGTTAATAGCTTCAGGGAGTTTCTCTATATTAAAGGGGGAAACGACGTTCCCATTTATGCAAAACCATCTTCATAAGTTAGTTTCAGAGCACAGCAGTATTGGTCAGCGGTAAATGAGCTGGATTCCAGTTCAGTGGCACATTAGAGATCTATGGATCTTCAGGGTTTTATACTTCTGAGAGTTAAAGCTCCTGAAGGTGTAACGTATACCCTGAAAATTTTGTTGGTCTGTAAAGTGCCACCAAAGTCCAATTTAGCTCATCTTCAGAAGTAGGGCTTTATTCTCTCTTTAACTTTTGATTTGCTGAGTCCTCTGAAAATTCGAGGTTCATTCAAACTAGGCAGGAGACCAGGAAAGGTTTTCCTTATATGTTAATCCTGCCTGAGTAGTTGGGGAGTGGTCATTCAGAATAGTTAATACCATGTAGATTTTTTTCATGGGTGACAAACGATCAGGATATTTATTTATTTATTTATTTATTTGTTTGTCGTATTTCTAGCCCGCCCGCCCTGCAAGCAGGCTCAGGGCGGCTCACATTACTTGGCCCACTGGGCCGAGATTCACGTGAACATTTAAAACCAACCGAACAATCAATCAGTTACAATAAAAACCAGTTAAACAATCAGTCAATTACAATATACAAATTTAAGTGCTCGCAGTACATTTTAGGCAAGATGGCGTGCCCCTATAGGGCCAGAACATCCCACTCAACAGGGATAGAAGGTTCCCGCTCAGAGTTTTCACACCAACATCTGTGAGGATGTAATCGTTCTGACATTGCATACTTCTTCAGGTTGTCTTCCAGAAAAGAAATAGGAAAAACACGCTCATCCAAATAGGCTGCTGTTGGCCTCTTGGAGGTTAGGTCTACGGCAGCAGTCAGATGAACACCTGAAGCTGCCTTCTACTGAATCAGACCCTTGGCCCATCAAAGTCAGTATTGTCTACTCAGACCGGCAGCGGCTCTCCAGGGTCTCAGGCTGAGGTCTTTCACATCACCCCCTGCCTGATCCTTTTAACTGGAGATGCCGGGGACTGCACCTGGGACCTTCTGCATGCAAGGCAGAGGCTCTGCCACTGAGCCTCAGAAGTGAGCAATGACTCATGAAAGCTCCTACCCTGCCACAAATTATGTTAGTCTTCAACGTGCAGCTGGACTCTTGATCTTTTCTACTGCTCTTCCATTGATGGAAATGCTTTGTCACAGCCTAGGCAACGTAGTCCCGTGCTCTAGTTGAAACCCACCTCCCCATATTCAGCCTTACTAGTTATTTTGTGCCCCATGGACATGGTGAACAGCTGACCACTGTCCTCTAGACCTTTAAATCGGTGAAAAGTTGGCTCATCCGGTGTCTTGTCATTCTTGTCTCCTCCGGACTGTTCATTCATGCCATTCCCTAGAGCTAAAAGCATTTTTCTTCTTTTTGAGGGGACGTGCCTTTTCTTGAAATAGTCTTGCAAACACACCTACAAGTTAGTTACTAGTCCACAAAACAAGTTTACTAGATTTTCAACTTTCTCCAAGCCACATCACAAGTTTGAATGGCAAGAAGGACCAACTGTCTTCCCTTGCTGGTCACCTGGAGTTTATTTTTACTCTCCACGGGTGACCTGGCAAGTGTCTAAGCACAAGCTTGTCTCAGACTGTGGTGGGGGAAAAAAGTAGAGCGGTACCCTCACAAATATGCCTTAGCAGCAGTGTCCCCTCTAAGCTGAGTTAGTGTGAGCCAGCTCACATTTTTTTAGCCTCCAGCTCACACATTTTTGTCTCAGCTCAGGAAGGAGGGCTCCAGAGCAAACTAGGTTATGCAGTAGGCAAATCACTCGCTCACAACTTTATTGCGAGTAGCTCACAAAGTAGAATTTTTGCTCATAAGACCCCACAGCTTAGAGGGAACATTGCTTAGCAGTATCTCTCTTTTATGTCACCCAATATGGTAGTAGATCCAGAGGAGTCAGCCATGTTAGTCTGCTGCCGCAAAACAGTAAAAAGCCCAGTAGCACCTTTAAGGCTAACAAACTTTATTGTAGCGTAAGCTTTCGAGAAACACAGCTCTCTTCGTCAGATGCATCTGACGAAGAGAGCTGTGTTTCTCGAAAGCTTATGCTACAATGAAGTTTGTTAGCCTTAAGGTGCTACTGAGCTTTTTACCAATATGGTAGTGTTTTTTTTCACCATAGTACAATGTTGCTGGCTTGTTTCAAACGGTCACCTTCTATGCAATGCTCCCTCTAAGCTGTGGAGTCTTGTGAGCAAAGATTCTACTTTGTGAGCTACTGGCATTAAAAGTTGTGAGCGAGCGATTTGGCTGCTGCAAAAATCAGTTTGCTCTGGAGCCATCCCTTCCTGAGCCAAGACAACAATGGTTGAGCCGGCGGCTAAAAAACTGTGAGCTGGCTCACACTAACTCAGCTTAGAGGGAACACTGCTTCCGTGTCTCCCAAGCACT
>NW_015177025.1:830897-839210 GCF_001447785.1 Gekko japonicus | reverse complement strand
TTTTGCACTGCATATGAGCAGGCAGGTAGCATTGCCACAGGAACAAGGGAACTTCCCATCCTACCACACCAGAGAACCCCCCCGAGAGCCCTAAAGGATCTGAGCCATTCTGTGACCTTCTGTTCTCCTTTCAGGCTCACTTGCCGCAACAGGGGGTTGGGCTGGATTTACTCTTGCCTTAAGTGCTGGGCTCTGTTTTAGGGGCGTGTTTTGTTGGAGTCAGAAGGTCTTTTCTTGTAGGAACCCTACAGAACTTTCCTTGGGCCTCTGGCTGGTCGTTGGTGGTCTGCTGAACATAGCTCTCCTGACCTCAGCTGCATTTCCCTTAACGCTCTGACGCATCTCGGTACTTATGGCGTCTTAGGCCTGAGACTTTACCAGCCGAGTGGCCATTCTTCTGGTTTTAGTTAGACTTAAGAAGGTTTCAGTGGGTTTTCTTTCTGACGTCTCACACACAGAGAGAACCTTTGCACACACACACACCCCTTCCTCTCTGATTTCACTGTCATTTCCCAGCCTGAGCATTCTGATCGCTTGTTAACCCGCAGAGAAATGTTTTCAAGCTTCCCCCCCCCTTAACATATCTGTATAATGCTCTCAGCCCCATTTCTTTCCCTGGTCTTCAGCCTGTTTTTGCCTCCTCCTTGCTTCCTAACCAAGGAGTCCTTTAGGCCTGCAGCTGTCACTTCCATCACATTTTGTTATGTCTTCTATTCCAAGGAGCAGAACTGGTGTACGGAGCTGCCAGGCTCCTTCAGAACAGGGCTGCAACGAAAAGGGATCCACTTCCCATAGCTGATGCCGTGTTGGTTTTGGTAGCGTGGTCTCACCTGGGTAGGGACCAGTAGCGTGGGTCCCTTTTAGAAATATTCATTTCCTGCCAGTAGCGTGGGTCCCTTTTAGAAATATTCATTTCCTGCCTTTCTCTCAGAGAGGCCTCTATGACAATCCTTGCAGAGGTTTATGGCTGTCGTCATGACCATCACAATTTGAGCCCCCAAAAAGGGTTGCCAAGAAAATGATGTGTTCCATTTTAAGTCCAATAAACAATTGAAACGAGGCTCTTCCCTGCCACTGTCTGGTGAGCTGTTGCTACTTATTTAGTGTGTTCGTAATCTGTTTTGTTTCTGTCATGGAATTCAAGACGGAAAGAAGAATAGGGCTCACCAAAGAAAACGACTCTTCTATATCTTTAACACACTTAGTTGTATTATTATACCAAATTTCCTTATAACACATTTCCTGTATTAACTAGTGTTCATTCATTATATATGAAGTACATTTCACAAACATAGGGAAAGCCAGTAAATGATACTATAAGGTCCCTTACATTCCTTGGAACTACATGTTTTCAAATGAAGGAGTGATAAATAGTGTTCGGGAACTCAAATAATGAGGACTGCTCAGTTTGCTTTGCACACTTTACAGCTCCGTCAGGACGCCTCAAAGAGTAAACATTCCAGGAGCGCAGCCAAAACGACGTCAAGAATAACTACATCGAGATTTTGTATTTTTTTGTATTGTACTCATATTATCATTTACTGGCTTTGCTTATGTTGCTTAACGCTAGTTAATACAGGAAATTTGTTATAGGGAAATTTGGCATAATAATACAACTAAGTGTGTTAAAGATATAGAAGAGTCATTTTCTTTGGTGAGCCCTATTTGTCTCATTGTAATTACACCAAAGCCTGTCTAGTTTTTGATGGAATTCAAGACCGCATCCCTGGGCTGCCCCAGGAACCTCCTGACCAGACCCGCTTGGGTTGAGGAAGGGGCTGGATCATGTCCCCTCTGTCACCCAGAGCCCGGCTGCTGCTTCCTCCACCAGTTTGTTCAGTACAACTAGGGGCTTGTTAGTGGGCTGTGGACCAAGATTTCTTCTAGTCTCCCAAGAGGGTAACAGAGCTCTGCATTTAAAACACATCCACAGGCTGGATTTTTGTGCAGATATAATTGTACAACACAGAGAAGGGGGGGGAGGGAGTTCTCAGTGTTCCCTCTAACCTGAGTTAGTGTGAGCTAGCTCGCAGTTTTTTAGCCTCCGGCTCATACGTTTTTGTCTCCGCTCAGGAAGGAGGGCTCCAGAGCAAACTGATTTACGCAGTAGCCAAATCGCTCGCTCACAGCTTTAATGCCAGTAGCTCACAAAGTGGAATTTTTGCTCACAAGACTCCACAGCTTAGAGGGAGCCTAACTTCTGGTGTATGGGAAAAAGCAAAAAAACCACGAAAAGTAAAAAATGCAAATCAATGAGCAGACCCTGCTTATAGAGAGAATTCAGAGTGCTTTCTTTTTCTGCTGTGGGACCGACCAGTCACGCACCTCAAGTTCTCATTCTTGCCTGCTCTCTTTCCGGGTTCTAAAGGTGGGGAGGCGCTTGGCCTCCTTCCTGGGGAATCCTTCCATCCCTGCCCTCTACTTGTGTCTGATATACTCCGATCTTTTCAAGTATTTCTGTGTCATCGTCCGTCCCCCCCCACGGCTGCTCCCCCCCCTTCGTCTGTCTCTTCTTCTACACGGTGTCTCCTCTTTCCCCTTCAGGATTATGAGAGTAAACTCCAGGCCTTACAGAAGCAGGTGGAGACACGGTCTTTGGCTGCTGAGACCACAGAGGAAGAGGAGGAAGAAGAGGAGGAGGGTGAGTTCTCATACAGTCTAAAAAGCCTTGAGCCCAGCCTCAGATGATGGTGTGTGGTGGGATGGGGGAGAACCGGAGCGTGGGTGGGAAAAGCTATCGCCGAGGTTTTGCAGCCCTTGGTCGTGATCTGAAGAAGCGGCTGCTATTTCTGTTCTATTCCACACTTCAGACAAAAACCAGCTCCTAAGGCAGCTCGGTGGTGGAAAATGCCATCGAGTCACAGCCAAGTTATGGCAACCCCGTAGGGTTTTCAAAACAGATGGAGTTTTGCTATTGCCTTCCTCTGTGGCGGGACCTTTCGAGTTTCTTGGTCTCCCGTCCAAGCAGTAACCAGGGCCGACCCTGCTAAACTTCCAAGGTCTGATGAACTTGGGCTGGCCTGGGCCAAAGGTCACTTTGGTCGCTCCAGAGCTGGTGGGAAATGAGTTCACACACAGTTGCGGCCTGGCTGAGCTTTCCTACTGGGACGTGTGTGTATATGGGGTCCAGCCACTCAGATGGGTCTTTCCCGTCACCTGATGTCTGCGTTCCTTTGACCCTGAGGGTTCCTTTGATGGCATGGATTAAACCTGGGATCTCATGGGGGCAAAACACATCACTGCTATTGAGTTAAGACCCATCCCTAAAAAATGGGGCAAGAAACTTTTGTCGGCTTTGTTAATCTGGCTCTGTCTAAAGCAAGTTCTTAATGGTTTGTAACTAACCACAAATTTCCATGGATTTAAGGGCACTCAAGGGGGTGGATGGAGGTTTCTGCTCCCCCCCCCCCGCTTATATTTGAACTTGAGTTCCCTAGTTTACAGGACTCTTCTGAGGATAAATGGGAGGGATTTATAAGCAAGGTTCACATTAAGAGTGCCGCTTAAACCAGAAATAACGGACGCTTGTACAGAAACTAGAGTGTGTCTGTGGGTGACTCTGGAATAAAGAAGCGTTTTCCCTGCTTAAAACGCTTATATTTATTTTGGTGCCTTTTGATCCTTTTTAGAATTAGTGCAAATTCCAAACTTGTAAATAGACAGATGATTTGAAAGGGCGGGGACCGTGAGAGATTATCTCCCCCCCCCTTTCCACTACTGATTTCCCCTATCTGCCTGTTATCTTCCCGCAGTGCCCTGGACTCAGCACGAGTACGAACTCGCCCAGTGGGCTTTCAGGAAATGGAAGTATCACCAGTTTACTTCCTTAAGAGATCAGCTTTGGGGAAATGCAGTCTATCTGAAAGAAGGCAACGCGATCAGTGTGGAGCTGAAAAAGAAGGTAAGGCGTACGTGGGGGGGGGGTTATCCCGAGAAATGCAGAGCAGCTTTGCCGTGGCTGGCACTGACCGTTCAGTGGTTGTTGGTTGTGTGCTCTGCATGTAGCCGGGGACGGAGCTTGGAACAGTCAGTGCATGTCCAGAGTCGAAACATCTGTTGTGAACACTGATGCCAACTTGCTTGTCTAGCGGCGCAGGGAGGGAGAGGAAAGAGAGGAGAAGGGTTTGCGGTATTTGCACCCTTACGTTTTGCCGCAGGACTTTCTGTTTTTAATTTAAGAGAATTAAATCCCACCTCTTTGGACAAAATAAGTTTGGGACACTCCAAAGAGAGGACAGCTTTACCCAGTGCGTATAGTGACCTTGTGGAACTTGCTACTGCAATAGGCGGCCTTGGCCATTGTCTTAGATAGTACTTCAAGAGGAGGAGGAGGAGGAGGAGGAGGAGATTGGATTTATACCCGGCCCTTCACTACCCGAAGGTGTCTCAGAGCAGCTTACAAACTCCTTCCCCTTCCCCTCCCCACAACAGACACCCTGTGAGGTAGGTGAGGCTGAGAGAGCTCTTGACAGAAGCTGCTCTTTTTCAAGGACAGCTCTGAGAGAACTACGGCTTGCCCAAGGTCACCCAGCAGCTGTAAGTGGAGGAGTGGGGAATCAAACCTCGTTCTCCCAGATTAGAGTCTCTTAACCACAACACCAAACTGGCTATCAGTGGGGTATGCCTATCCGTGGGGCATATTGCCATACAGTCCACCCTCCAAACCTGTTGAAAACCACTGTAGATCAGTAATAGAAGAAGAAGAAAAAAAAGAGATTAGATTTATACCCTGCCGTTCACTACCCAAGGGAGTCTCAGAGCAGCTTACAAACTCCTTTCCCTTCCTCTCCCCACAACAGACACCCCATGAGGTAGGTGGGGCTGAGAGAGCTCTGAGAGCAACTGCTCTTTTTCAAGAACAGCTCTTATCAGAACTACGGCTTGCCCAAGGTCATCCAGCCAGGTGCATGTGAAGGAGTGGGGAATCAAACCCGGTTCTCCCAAATTAGAGTCCGCGCACTTAACCATTGCACCAAATTGGCTCTGAAAGTGTGCAGAGGGTAGCACCCATCAAGGGCCATTAGCTATCTTGAACAGTCATGTTCAGCAGTAGTATACCTCTGAGCAGCAGCTACCAGGGACGAACAGGGGAGGCAGTTGCCTTTGTGCCACAGGTCAGCGAGTGCAGAGCAATGTTCCCTCTAAGCTTGTGAGCAAAAATTCTACTTGGTGAGCTCCTGGCATTAAAGTTGCGAGTGAGCGATTTGGCCGTTGCATAAATTACTTTGCTCCGGAGCCCTCCTTCCTAAGGTAAGACAAAAATGTGTGAGCTGGAGGCTTAAAGAACTGCGAGCTAGCTTACACTAACTCAGCTTAGAGGGAACACCGGTGCAGAGGCATCTGGCTGGCTGTAATGGCAGGGATGAGTAGACCTTGGGCCAGATCCAGCAGGGAATTTCCTGTGTCCCTACCTCAGATGGAGTCAAGCTTCTGCCAAGGGCTGGCTTGCCAGCTGCCTGCCTTGGACACCCATCACGGGCCTCTCGCTGTCTGACGAAACGTTTTCCTGCCCCTCTGTCCAGGTGCAGTTCCAGTTCGTTCTGCTGACTGACACGCTCTACTCGCCGCTGCCTCCTGAGCTGCTGCCCCCTGACTCAGAGAAGAGCCGTGACGGCCGGCCTTTCCCTCGAACGGTGGTTGCTGTTGAGGTCCAGGACCTTAAGAACGGAGCGACGCATTACTGGTCCCTCGAGAAACTCAAGTACGTGAGTGGCACCACAGAGCCATCTGGTTTGTTTATATAAGATCTTTTTACGCCGCCTTTCTGACTGATCAGGATCCCCAGGGCGGTGAATGTGACAAGGGTAAAACAATTAGAAAGAATATTTAAAAATATAAAATAATTCAATGTAAGTGCGTCAGCGTACATCCAGCAGAACCAGGGAGGAGGCCAAAACCCGCTTGGGGGGGGGGCATGTCAAACAAAGCAGAAAAGTCTTGCTGGCAGAAGACACTGATAGAGAGATGAATCTCCCTGGAGAGGGAGGTCTAAAGTTTTAGTGCCACGACCGAGAGAGAGTCAGGCCCGTAGCCAGGATTTTGGGGCTTGTGGGGCAGTTTTTTTTCTGGTGGGGCTGAAGTTCTCAGTGCAGAAAGGAAAACACTTTAGCCAATAGAACGCTGTGACCAGGATAGATCTCTGAATTGCGAGCTGTCAACCACTGTAGACGACAGTTCTCAGCTGCTGCAAGTTAATCACTTCTGCCAGCCTGAGCAACAATTCTGATAACAAGCCGGCAGGTGGGGGTGATGACTTGTAGTCAAGAAAGCGAACACTTAGGCAGGAAAACTCTCTTAAAGGAGACCAGTTTCTTGACACAGAAGGGACCCTAGAGGTCACCTACTCCAACCCCCTTGCTCAGTGTGGGAATTAGCCCACTACAGCACCCCACTCTGCTTAAACGAACGCACACCTTTTAAAAATGTTTTTAAATGACTGGGTGGGGGAAGCATTTACCGGAGAAATTCTTGTGGGGCCCACTATAGCTATGGGCCTGGGGGGGGAGTCCTTTCTTGGTTCACCACCGATCTGGCTTCAGAGGGCAGGGGCAACTGAAGCAGGGCCTTTGAAGATGGCTAGAATGAGCAGGTAGAAGAAGAAGAGATTGGGTTTAGACCCCGCCCTTCACTACCCAAAGGAGTCTCAGAGCGGCTCACAATCTCCTTTCCCTTCCCCTCCCCACAACAGACTCCCTGTGAGGTGGGTGGGGCCGAGAGAGCTCTTTCAAGAACTGCTCGTGAGAGAACAGCTCTGAAAGAATGTGTGGCTGACCAGTGGCTGCATGTGGAGGAGTGGGGAATCAAACCCGGTTCTCCCAGATTAGAGTCCGCACTCCTAACCACTACACCAAAACTGGCTCTCTCAATGTAGATTCATATGGTAGCCAGTGGTCTATCTTGGAAACATCCATAGACCCATCGCTAGGTTTTCTGCTCCCTGTTGCTGATAAGGATGGATGAACCGTCTCTTTTTAAGCTCTCTTCGTTTCCATAAATTCTCATTGTGAACTGTTTGGTCCACTCATTGCTCCCTTTGGGGGTGGGAGGAGATGGCCATCTCCTCATGCACAAAGAACCCTCTGAAATAGATGGCTATGGGTTCTACACTGATTTTGCGACCTGTTCCACTTCTTAGGCAGCGGCTGGAACTGATGCGGGAGATGTATGACCGGGCAGGAGAAATGACATCCAACGTGCAGGAAGAGATTGAGAACACCATGACTGGGAGTGACCCTTTTTACGATCGGTTCCACTGGTTCAAGCTGGTCGGGAGGTAAGTGATAATCAAATCCAGACTGGGTGGTAGATTTTTAAGGACTGTCCCCAAGCGAAGACTTGGACGAAGAATGGAGTCTTGTGGGTAAAGCATGGAAGTGTCTTGAGATCGAAAGCTTTCTGAACCGAAATCAAACCCATCAGCAGAAAAACTGAACCCAAAGAGTCACATTATTTGCAAGCAGGATCGTTCCAGGTTCCCCCAACGTGTGAGGTTCATCTGAGTTGGGAGGTGCTCGTTTGAGAACTCGAGAGCACCTCAGAATGCTGCGATTCTTTCCTAGAATCAAACTATTGTGTTTGTGGATTGTGCTTTTCTGTGTCTGCACAGGTTTTTCCCACCTCTGGAAAAGCTAACCTTTTGGTGTAGTGGTTAAGTGCGCAGACTCTAATCTGGGAGAACTGGGTTTGAGTCCCCACTCCTCCACTTGCACCTGGCTGGATGACCTTGGGCAAGCCATAGTTCTGGCACAGCTGTTCTTGGAAAAGAGCAGTTTCTGTCAGAGCTCTCTCAGCCCCACCTCCCTCCCAGGGTGTCTGTTGTGAGGAGGGGAAGGGAAAGGAGTTTGTAAGCCGCTCTGAGACATCTTTGGGTAGCGAAGGGCGGGGTATAAATCCAATCTCCTCCTCCTCCTCCTCCTCTTCCTTCTTTCTTCTTCCTTCTTTCTTCTTCTGATTACTTTTTAAATTTCTCTGGCGAGGACACATTCAATATGACAATAACACCTATGAGATCCCCTGTACTTTAAGGTCTTGGAAGCAAAGGTGGAGTTTAAACAGGCTGAGGGCTGTAATGCAACCCCTGGTGTAGAGGGACAGTTTTTGGAATGAAGCCTCCCCTATGCTGCTGCATACAATGTGCCTTGCTTCCGAAACAGTTCAGTGGCTGGGGCCAGGAGTGTTTTTGTCATTTTGTACGTTCTTTCGTGTAGTGGCCACTTGAATATAGATTAGGTGGGTTGGCTGTGTTGGTCTTAAGCAGGGGTCATTTCGTAGAAAAAGAGCTAGGGGAACTCATTAGCATAACTCATTAGCATA
>NW_015177025.1:823202-830662 GCF_001447785.1 Gekko japonicus | reverse complement strand
GAGGGCCGGAAGCGGGGCGGCTGGAAGCAGGGGGCGGGGCTTCGTCATGTGCCCCACCCCCGCACCTCACCCGGGGAAACTGCGTTCCCCCGCGATCCCCCCCGAAATGACCTCTGGTCTTAAGTCTGAGTCCAGTGGCACCTTTGAGACCAACAAAGTTTAATTCTGGCTATAAGCTGTTTAGCTGCTTGAGTATCACATTTGATGATTTACTGATGCTCTGACATTGCTCCCTCGTCAGACCGGAACCTGCATGTCAATCAGGATTGGGGGTGGGAATAGAATTCTGGGGTCCACCACTTGATACTGCAAGTTGGTGGGAAGGATGGGTCCTTGTTTCCAATGTATGCCCACATTAAAAGAAAGAACTGCATGTAAACTAGTGTGTATTTCTGAGAGACTGAAGCTGAGTGTAGCCCTCTCCTTTGTGTTCTAGTTTGCTATGTGAAGGGTTCCTAGCCTTGCGCTGGGAAATTTGGGGGGCAATGCCTGGGTTGAATTTCATGAGGATGTGATTTTACTTCTGGGTGACGCTCTAGGAATTTCCCATAATCTCTATTGAAAGTGCCATAGAGACTGGGTGGGGAGAATTCCTGGAGCTTCTCAATAGACATCATTTCCTCCATGTTTTTGTTCCCACTCCTAAAATTATGGGGTGTGTGTGTTTGTCTGTAGTCAGGCAAACGGCAAGTCTATGAAGGGAGTATGTGTGTGGATAGCATTCAGAAATATGAACACGCACCCCCCACTTGCATTTAAAGTGCACCAGGTCTACATAATGTGTTTAGTGGCTGAAATTCAGAATTTGTGACACTATCAATTATGGCCGGCCTCAGGTAATAAGCTTACTGCAATGATGTGAAGAGCCTTGCGTTTGGGTGTTTCTGTTGCTTCTCTCTGAGCTGAAGTCGCCCTCCCTTTGCCCACTCCCTCTCTCTCCTCCTCTCTCCTCTCCCCTGCGTCCCCCCCCCAAATGCTCCAAAGCTTTTGCTTGCAAACTGATTGTGTCGTACTTCGAGTTGGGCTCAGCAGCCAACTCTTTTGTCGAAGGCAGCTCTTCCTTGGCTTTCTGTCTCCTCCCTTGCTCTCTTAATCAACGTGTTCCATTAACCGATGTGTCTAGCTCCCCCATTTTCCACGGCTGCGTGAACGAGCGCCTGGCTGACCGCACGCCCTCCCCCACTTTCTCCACGGCCGACTCCGACATCACCGAGCTGGCCGACGAGCAGCAGGACGATATGGAGGATTTTGACGACGAGGCCTTTGTGGACGATACCGGCTCCGATGCTGGGACCGAGGAGGGATCGGATCTCTTCAACGATGGGCACGACCCGTTTTACGACCGGTCCCCTTGGTTCATTTTAGTGGGAAGGTTGGTGAGGTCAACTGTGAGAATGAGCCACAGGGGCTAGCTCTTGCCTTGCACTGCTCAAGCGTCACAGTTGCCTGGCCGTAACAGGCCACGTTGTTCCGAGTCAAACCACGGGCGAGAGGCGGCCACACAAAGGCATCTGCTCCGTGGCAGATTAAAGCACAGTTGCCCTCATTCGGGTCAAGGCAAGGCGGCATGTTTCTGCAATTCCACCACTGCACTTCTTGAGCATTTATCTCCCGCCCTCCCTTGCAAGGAGGCTCAGGGCAGGTTACAGCCATAAAAACAATAGTTCTGAAGGCATTATAAATAATAGATACCAGGCAGGCGTCCAGTAAAAACATCTCGGCCTCCCCTGCTGAAGACGCCATCTCCATGCGGCCCGGATTGAACAAACGCAGAGTCCAGCGGCACCCGTGTCAGTGCAAATTGCTTTTAAATGTCGTTTTGATGTTTTAATGAACTCTGTTGTTGTTGTTGTTGTTGTTGTTGTTGTTGTTATTATTATTATTATTATTGCTTTGTGTTGCCGAATGGCCTGACTGTTGCTGCGATCCGCCCTGAGCCCGTTTGCGGAGAGGGCGGGACGGCACATTTGAATAAGTAAATAAATTATAAGCCCCCATTTAAAATCGAATACCAATTTAAATACTAAAACATTTAAAACGCGACGGCGACCCAGGTAATTTCATATGCTCAAAGGGCACACTGTGCCAGTGCCAGGGGGCAGTAATTTGAACAGGTGAGCCAAATTGCCGTCAGGAGCATAGGAGTGCCCAGCACAGGCAAGTTCAGGCAGGGGAGGCCGATATAAGTGGGCATCCGCCGTCTCAGCCAAAGGTCTGGCGGAAGAGCTCCGTTTTGCAGGCCCTGCAGAATTGCAGAGGAGGTGATGGTGGAGGATTCGGGAGGCTTGATTGGCCAGTGAAATGCCTCCCTCCCTCCCCATGGGATCAGGTTTGTCGCTTGTGGGTACTCATGGACCCAGCTTTGCTTCCAGCTTCCCAGAAAGTAGTCGCGGCCCAAAATCTGCTGCCTTCCCCCACTCCCCACCTTAAACTGATCCCCCGCTAAGTACACTGCCGAACCACAAGGATTTGCCTGCTCTCATTCTTGCCTTTATAATTTCCAGATTAGCTCTTTTCTAAATTTCTATACAGCTTTTTGGGAAAAGGATTTTTTTTTGTTTTTATGTGACACTTTGTAAATTAATAGCTGAGAAGAAGTACAGGAATATGGTAAATAAATTAATTGGATTCTGGGTCACACATCCGGAGAATTTCAGGTTTGAATTAAAAACAACCACAACAAAGAACACTCTCCTACGAGTGTCCCTGAAGAGCTGGAAGTTCCGTTCATGCGGACTGGCGAAATCCTCCAAAACCAGAGCAGGAGGTCCAGTGGTCAGGGGTGTGAAGCTCCAGTCTTCTGTTGCAGCTGCTTCCTGTGATTAACAGAAGCGAAATAAATTGTGCGAGTTGACTTAATCCACCTAAAATGTTATGCGGACTCTAATCCAGGAGAACAGGGTTTGATTCCCCACTCCTCCACTTGCACCTGGCTGGATGACCTTGGGCAAGCCGTAGTTCTGACAAGAGCTGTCCTTGAAAAAGAGCCGTTTCTGTCAAGAGCTCTCTCAGCCCCGCCTACCACACAGGGTGTCTGTTGTGGGGAGGGGAAGGGGGAGGAGTTTGTAAGCCGCTCTGAGACTCCTTTGGGTAGTGAAGGGCGGGGTATATATCCAGTCTCCTCCTCCTCTTCTTCTTCTTCCCCCAATAGCCAATCTACACGCATACTTGTTTAATTTCCGCAGTGTGCTGTGATGGCAGAACGGATGTCTCTTTCACTCTGTAAATTAAGCAGAGAGGCTGCCTAGCCCAGAGGGCCCCCCCCCCAAGCTTTCAGGGTCAGCCCAGGAATGGATAAGGTTGGCGCCTTCTGTCCAGCTGCCGCTTCATAGAACTCTTGTGGGGGGGGGGACCCGGCAAGTGACTGTTCTGTTCTCTGAAGCTTTATTCCCAAACCCTGTTCTACCGAAAAGAGCGAGGGAGTTCTGCAGGGCTTACCCACGGCTCCTTGCCGCTTGCCTGCCTGTGCTTTAATCTGCGCGCGGCCGCCACCTCGTGGCTTAATGCGCAGTGGAAGAGCTTGTCCCTCTGGCCCTTTCTTTTGGCATGCCGAGATGTCATTAAAGTCTTGTGAAGCTTCCGCCGCCGAGATCGGGAGGGGAGGTGGGCGTGGGTGGCCGCGCAGCCCGTTTTCTCAAACTTCCTGAACCGATGTTGCGTTTATCAAAAAAGGGGGAGGGGCGCCCCTCCCCGGTCATTCCGAGCTCCGTTGCCATCACGTCGAATCTAAATTTTTCTCATTCAAGTTTCATTTCTAGTTATCTTGTTTTGTAAATATGCCATTTTTACCTCACCGATCTTTCTGCTAATATTGTTTGTGTGTCGTGTTTGTTCCCCCCCCCCTTTCCAGTCTGCTGTTGCTTTAAATGGCGGGGGGGGGGGTTCGCTCACAGATGGAACCGGCCGTTCTGCACGTAGCCCTGTTGCCAGCGCACTGCCTTTTAGTGCAGTCTTTGCAAGAGGCCTTAGGGGAGTGATTCCCCGACTGTGCCCCAGCATGCTTTGCGAAGGGCCGGTGGCCATAGGGCTCCTCCAAGTGGGGAGACCTCCCGCCTCCTCGCCCCCCCCCCGTCCCTAAGCCAACATCCTTCCAGGAACTAGCCTTGCGCCGGGTCTCTTTGAACGAGCCGGTGTGGTCGCTGAGCCGACAGAGATGTGGAGCAAGCCCCGAAAGCATCCCCCGTGGCTAACGGAGGCCCGTCTTTGAGCCCTGACAAACCAGGCAAAAGGGAAAGGTGGTGGGGCAGTATTGAGGTTAGCATGACTGAGAGCTGCTCCTCACTTGTAAGGAGAAGTCATGCCTGCTTTGCCGGAAGCCGATCAAGACGAGGCGTGTCTGCCCTGCCCTGGATAGGCCAGGCAAGCCCGATCTCATCAGATCTCAGCAGCTAAGCAGGGTCGACCCTGGCGAGTATTTGGACGGGAGACCTCCAAGGAATACCAGCAGTCGGGAGGATAGGGGCAGGCTTTATTCAGCCACCTCTCTGAATATCCTCCGGGCCCCCAAGTAGGGGGTCAGTCACCAGAGGTCGCCATCGATGCTCCCTCTAAGCTGTGGAGTCTTGTGAGCAAACATTCTACTTTGTGAGCTACTATCATTAAAGTTGTGGGTGAGTGATTTGGCCATGGCATAAATGAGTTTGCCCTGGAGCCCTCCTTCCTGAGCGAAGACAAAAATGTGTGAGCGGGAGGCTCGAAAACTGTGAGCTGGCTCACGCTATCTCAGCTTAGAGGGAACACTGGTCGCCATGACTTCCAGGTGCACACACAAACACACATGCACGTATGAGAAATACTAAAAAATATCCACCCACCCCAGACAATGCACATGTTATCTTCTTGGGGGTAAGAGGTGCAGTCTGTGTCAAGGTACAAACCCCGGGCATCAAGTCTGGGGAAGATTGTCTCCGATGACAAGACTCTACCTGGGCTTGTGTCTCTTCCGCAGGACGAGCCCAACTCGTCTCGCCTTATTTCGGGGGGTAGGTGCGTCGGTCTGCAGCGGGACAGTTAGATATGAGTCCGGTAGCACGTTAGAGACCAACAAGGTTTTCGGGGCAGAAGCTTTTGAGAGTCAAAGGTCCCTTAGTCAGATAGATACCTGCAGAAGTGAGTTTTGACTCTCGAAAGCTTATATCCTGGAACTCTTTGTCAGTTTCTAGGGCGCGTCCGGTCTCGAATCTAGCCGCTCATCCTGTGTTGTATATCCTTTTAGTGGTGATAATGACTTCGCCTGAGTTTGAATTCCTGACCCAGTGCAATCGGATGATTCTACCGTGGGGGGGGGGGGGGTGACAACCCCCCCCCCTTTTTAAAAGACTTAGTTAAGTGACAGTCCAGCATTCCGGGCACCTCGGTGTCTAGCCATGCCGGCCACATGACCACAGACACTTCCCCGGACAGTGCTGGCCCTTCGGCTTGGAAATGGAGATGAGCAAGGGACACGGAAAGTCGACTGGCTTTCGAGCGAGGGAGACCTTTACCTTGCCTTTTTGCCTCTTGGCTTTTCTGTCTGGTGTGGTTAGCATACTTCGTCGGAGCAGACTGGAAAAGGAGGTAGATCCCAGTTGAGTTGTTCCAGTGTCGAGTTGGCACTTATTTCTGTTCGTGTTTTCATTTTGCAGCTGCCCTCGCTTTATTAATCTCTCTCTTTTATATTGCCATTGTGTTGACATTTTATGTATTAGTCTACATATATATTTTGTTTTAATCACTTTGAGCTGGTGTTTTACGTTGCCCACCTTTTTCTTCATTTCAGGAGCTTCATCTAGGTTGGCTGGCTAATGAGCAGAACGTACTAATGCCTTTTCAATAGACCCTGAAAAGTGACTCTTTTGCAGTGTCTGCCCCCCCCCCAGCTTGCCTTTCCGTAAATGATGCCATTTGTGGCATAAAAGAAAAACGAGCAAGCTCTTGTAAAAGCTGCCTGGTCACCGGAGGAGCTGAACCTTAGTAGCAGAAGTGCATGCTTTGAATGCAAGAGGCCGCTGGTCCAATCCCAGTGAAGGGATTCTCAGTCAATCTATGAAGCTGCTTTATTCTGAGTCAGGTTATTGGCCCATCGAGCGCAGTATCGTCTAGGTTTGACTGGCAGTGGTTCTCCAAGGCTTTAGGGGGGGAGAGCTGCCATCCCTGCTGCTACGCAAGATCTTTCAACTGGAGATGCTGAGGACTGAACAGAGGACCTCTTGCACACAAAGGATTTCTGCTGCTGAGCTGTGAATGTCCCCTGTGAATTACAGTAGCGGGAAAACATTGTTCGAAGGGCCAGTTCACATGTTACTTTTAATGCCGTGGAGACTAATCTCATGTCGGAAAAATTCAGGTGTACATCAGTGTAATTTTCAGTTGAGTCCTGCGTCCCACTCCTCACCATTGCAAGCTGTGTATGGTGAAAGTGTTAATATGCAGCCTTCCTGTAGACGTACAATACAGCTTGTAATTCATTGCTGGGCCGTTGCAGATGGTGGTACCTTAACTGAAATATACATGGAGGGGGAAGATATTTTGTTTCAAGGAAAATTGCCCTTTAACCATCTCTCCCCCCCCCCTTCAAAGTACATTGTGAAGAAAGCCTCTTCTTTATTCGCTTATCTAAACTTCACAAGGTGCCGGACGGGTTTTCACAGGCTCCAGTTGTCCCGTAGATCTCTTTTTAAGTTGCTTAGTGGCTTGCTATATGTGTTTTACAGTTTGTTCACACATTTCTGAAGTCATCTTTGATAAACCAACATCTCAGCAACAATTGTTTGGGTGGCTGGCTTTCATGTGCACACACAAGTCTCCGCTGTGTGTTGTACTGGCCAGAAGGAAAAAAAAAATAGGAAGAACACCGTTGTGATGCATCTTTAGAATGGGGGGGGGGGGGTTGAAGCAAGACATTAGTCTATCATATTTAACTAGTTTCCAATCCAATTACCTTTATTGGTATGTAATTTAACTCGTTAAATACAAATCTCCGCCACCCTTCTCTTCCCCCCCAGGGCATTTGTCTACCTGAGCAATCTTCTCTACCCCGTCCCGCTCATCCACAGAGTGGCAGTGGTCAGTGAGAAGGGGGAAGTGCGTGGGTTTCTGCGAGTGGCCGTTCAAGCTATTGCTGGTAAGAGGCTGCAGTCCTGCAGGAGAGACGCTGTTCTGGAATAGGCCGCAGAACTTGAAAAAAGTAACCCTTTGTGATCTTTCTCTGTTTCCTAGCGGATGAAGAAGCCCCAGATTATGGGTCTGGTGTTCGGCAGTCTGGCACAGCTAAGATCTCCTTTGATAATGAGTATTTTAACAAGGTAACCCGCTCCGTAATTGAATGAGGAGTATTTTAGTCAGGATGTCCTGATTTGTGTGTGCAGGGGTCGTTTTGTAGAAAAAGAGCTAGGGGAACTCATTAGCATAACTCATTAGCATATGCCACACCCCCTAACATCACCGGAAGTCTGTCATAAGGCCACACACCCCGCCCCCAA
>NW_015177025.1:822315-823059 GCF_001447785.1 Gekko japonicus | reverse complement strand
ACTGCGATCCCCCCCGAAATGACCTCTGTGTGTGTGTGTGTGTGTGTTGGGGGAGGGCGGGGGCTAATATCCTTCATACCATGGTGAGGGAGATTCCTTTTGGCAAACTACACAGAGTCAGGGTCTGGAATCCATTTTGTTCAAAGGTGGAGGCTGTACCTGGGCCAAAGCATGCCAGACTAACAAGGGTAACGTATGCGCCCCCTCTCCTTTGTTTTCTCAGAGCAATTTTTCGTCCGTCACCATGACCCGTTCTGGCTTGTCCTTGGAGGAACTGAGAATTGTGGAAGGGCAGGGCCAGAGTTCGGAGATCATCACTCCTCCTGAAGAAATCAACAGGATGAACGATCTGGGTAAGCAAGACAACACACAGGGGGTTTGCCGAGGCCAGACGGAAGACTGCTTCTGATTCTTTTAGGGAGGATTTAGTGTTGCTCTCTTGGAGACGGTCGGCGCTGATACACGCTGTTGTCTCAAGACTGGAGGTTTGCACGCAGCTGTCTCAGCTTTTTGCGATCCTGTCTTAAATAGAGAATGCAGTTGGGCTAGAGCATCACTTTTTAAAAAACTTCTGTGGTAAATAGAAATCTGTACCAGTGTTCCCTCTCAGCTGAGTTAGTGTGAGCTAGCTCACAGTTTTTTAGCTTCCGGCTCACATATTTTTGTCTTCGCTCAGGAAGGACGGGGCTCCAGAGCAAACTAATTTATGCAGACGCCAAATCGCTCGCTCACAACTTTAATGCC
>NW_015177025.1:817893-822059 GCF_001447785.1 Gekko japonicus | reverse complement strand
GTTCCCTCTAAGCTGAGTTAGGGTGAGCTAGCTCACAGTTTTTTAGCCTCTGGCTCACATATTTTTGTCTCAGCTCAGGAAGGAGGGCTTCAGAGCAAACTAATTCATGCAGCAGCCAAATCGCTCGCTCACAGCTTTAATGCCAGGAGCTCACAAAGTAGAATTTTTGCTCACAAGACTCCGCAGCTTAGAGGGAGCATTGGTGGTGGTGTATTTTAATTAAGAGCAGCAAAAGATAGCTTCCAGATACAAGTAATGTGGGTTGGTGCAGCAACATCTTGGGGGGGGACATTGAAAAAGAGATTTAAGCAAAACGTACAGAGGCCCCAGAACGCTCTCAGTGTCTCACGGGGCAAATGTTTCTTTCAGACCTGAAGTCCGGCTCTTTGCTAGACGGGAAGATGGCCATGGAGGGCTTTACAGAAGAGGCTGGCGACCACCTGAAGCTGGGCAGCGTGTTCACTTTCCGTGTGACAGTTCTCCAAGCCAGCGGAATCCTCCCAGAATACGCAGACATATTCTGCCAGTTCAAGTGAGTCCCTGTCCTCGGCGATCCGTGGGTTAGAATCTTGGGAGCTGTTCTGGCCACCCAGCAGAACAAGAAACAGAAAGGAAATAAAACTCTAGGGCAGTTTCTGTACTAGCCGGCCCAATAAAAATACTGAACCTAGCAAAGAAACGTAGGAGGGGAAGGTCTGAATGTCCTCAGTCAAGGAGGCGGTGTTAGGAGGTGGGGGGGAGCGGTCTGACTGAGATTTCTGATGCCTTAGAGCAATAGCTGTTGCTGTGGGGAACCCTTTTCACTTTGGCCTCTGAATAGGGCCGCCATGTGTCCGTTTTGTTGGCTCATGAGCAGCACTGGCCACACTTCTCGAGCCTCACTGTCACCTTGCCAGAACGGGATGCACCCAGCATTCCCCCTCTTGTTGCACTTATTGAGCCAGTGGTTGGGTAGGTTCAAGTGGTTAAGACTCTGAGCTGCAGACCGGAAGGTCAGTAGTTTGGCAGTTCGAGACCCGAGTGCCGCATGATGGAGTGAGCTCCCCTCTCTGGTCCCAGCTCCTGCCAACCAACAGTTCAAAAGCAAGAAACTGCAAGCAGATAAATAGGTACCATTTTGGTGGGAAGGTAACAGCGTTCCATGCGCCTCGGCGTCTAATCATGCCGGCCACATGACCACGGAGAAGTCTCCGGACAGCGCTGGCTCTTCAGCTTGGAAACGGAGATGAGCACCGCATCCCTAGAGTCGGATTCGACTGGCTTTCGAGCAAGGGAAACCTTTACCTTTACTTGGGCAGGTTATCTTTTGGAGAAGCCTTTCTGCCTTTACACTGGGGGACCCTGCGATAAGCTTACAAAGAGCGCCCAGATTCTGTGGACAGCCATCTAGTCCCAGGGTTCGGTCTGAGGGCACAAGAGGCAGCAGGCTTGGTGGAATGAGACCGATCCAGGGGAAACCCCTGGGAAGCCCACTTGTGCTCCCTTGAGTGCTTCCTGCAGAAAGATGGGATGTGCCTAAGCTTGCCATTTCAGAGCAGCAGTGGAAGGTCAGAGAGAGTTTTCTGATGGCAAACTAAAGTGGGTCCGCGCTGTGTCTTTGTGCTAGCTTTCTGCATCGGCACGACGAAGCTTTCTCCACGGAGCCCCTCAAGAACAACGGCCGAGGGACGGCTCTTGGTTTCTATCATGTCCAGAATGTAAGTGAAGCCTCGTGGCTCAAGCGAACGGTGAGATTGTCCTGAGATGGTGCCTGTTCTTGAAATGTGGGAATGAGTGTGGCTTTGCAGAGTGGCCCTTAAGGAAGTGAGCGGTGAGTGTACAGAACAAAGCCAGGGTCCAGACTTCCAGGTCAGGGCAGCCTTGCCCTTCTCTCCCCCCCCCCCCCCCCCCCCCCGGAAAAACTGGCTGCTGCTCTTGGTCGGTCTCAGACACTTTCGCCTGTATGCCTGCCTAGTTATGAAGTCCATTGTCTCCTTCGATAGATTTCTGTGGAAGTGACCGAATCCTTTGTGGAATACATCAAGACAAAGCCTATCGTATTTGAAGTCTTTGGACATTACCAGCAGCATCCGCTCCACCTGCAGGGACAGGATCTCAACAGGTATCTGAATGTGCACGTCTCACTTTATCTGGCTGGAAGGAATACAGAGGCCCAGCGCAGCCCAGCCGGCTGCTGCATAGCAATTCGTGTTCTTTCCTTTATAGGATTAAAAGGGCTACTGGCTCTTTAAGGCTAGAGAGGGGAGGTGGGAGTGAGGGTCGCAAGCAGCCCCTCTAGTGCTGCCCTATGTTTGACGCTGCCCTGGCGCTTCTGTACAAAATTCTGGCTCTTCTAGAACGAGAAGGCAAGTCAAGAGAGGTGTTCTCTGCAGCTACCACAGCTCTAGGTCAAGGCACTGCAGCACTGTGGCATCTGCACGTGCAGACTCTAGGGCTGGGAGAGGCAGTTTGGTCACAGGGCTGAGCACTGAGCTTTCTTCAGCCAGCTGCTTCAGGTTTGCCTTAAAAGGAAGGGAAAATCCACCCAGAGGATGAACTGCTTCCTTTCTCCGCAGCCCCCATCAGCCATCCCGGCGGTACTTCCCTCCTCCCATGCCGCTTTCAAAGCCAGGTAAGAGAAATATTTCTGCTATCAGCACCCCGATCACTTTCTCAAAATACAGGTTGCCTGTATCATCTGTTAGCGATCCCTACAAATTATTTAAAAAGTGAAACCGCTTTCCTGAGGTTGTCCCAGTTGACAGATAAGTCTGCGAGAGTTAATAGCCGGCAAAAACAATTGGTAGCCCTCTGGCCACACACCTGTGTTGTTTGATGCTGATAGGAAGCAGTGGAACCCAACTTTGCGACAGGTCTGTTTCCTGTGCACCTGGGGACCAGGCAGTTAGATGTCTGAAGGTTGGGAGGGTCTCCCTCAGTTGCCCACCGACACTAATACGATCGCTAAGTAAACCGATTGGCTTCTTCCCTGTTCCTGGCACATCACTTGGGTCCATTTTTGGCAGCCCAAGGCCTCCATTCTACTTTCTAAAACTCTCCGCTTCATTCCCACTTAATAGTCACTGAGCCAAGTTTGTTGCAACCATCCTTTGTTTTTTCTTCTGTGCATGTTGAACTCTTCTGTTTTTATTCCTCCCCGTCCCCCTCCCACTGCCATCTCTGGTGCCTGCCCCTTTTCATTTCCCCTCCACCTTGCCACTCCCTGCTTGCCTCATCCTTCCTCCTTCGCCCCCCCATCTCCTCCTCCTCCACCTCCATCACTGCCTTTTCAGACCATGAGAGAAAAATAGAGTTGGTTAGGTATCTCATGTCTGGCTACGTAAACGCGTACGTGCTGAACACGTTCTCCGAGCATGCCAACGTGCTCGCGTCCTCTGCCGTGGCCGCTTTCCAGGACGGGGCCGACCAGCTGCCGCCGTTTCCCTTTCTGCCCATCCCCAGCTGCCAGCCCGAGCGGGTCCCCAAGCGAGATGGTTAGTAGCCGAACGCAGTCGGTGGTAGACCTAGGAACACGCTCCCCAGGCGCCCAGCCCTGTCCTCCTGCATCCGTTGAGAAGGGCCGGGGCTGGCCGGCTGACTTTAGACCCCCTCCCCTCCCCGGTGTGGTTTTCTGTGGTAGCTCCTGGCTTTGGTTTTGTGACGCCCACGAGACCTTTTTAGAATCCCGGTTTTTTTCGATTTCAAAGCTTCCGGTGACTGTGGAGATCTAAATTTAAACGATCCAGTGTCCAGAAATGTCAAAAGGATCGAAAATGCAAGATGGGGCTGGAGGTGATTGAGGATGGCGACTGAAAAGAGCCCGCCAGTGGCAGGTTTCCACTCCTCTTCCCTGTAGCGTGATGATGCCACGTTTTGCGTTCGCGTGGCCTGCCCCACCCAAGCTGTGCCCAATGATGTCGCATTATACCAGGGGTGGCCAAACTTGCTTAATGTAACAGCCACATAGAATAAACGTCAGATGTTTGAGAGCCGCAAGACGCGAACAAATGTGACACACACACGTTTTTATTGGGAAATATGCAAATTTGCTTTTTTATTAACATTAAATGAGACTGCCAAAAATAAAAACAAAAGGGGTAAAGGTTGATATTGATCATGATATTTATTTGTCCAATTATATTTGTAGGCTTGGGGGGGGGGCTTTGAGAATGCATTTAAAGTTAAAG
>NW_015177025.1:811104-817775 GCF_001447785.1 Gekko japonicus | reverse complement strand
AGGTTTGTGTGAAGGCGCCGGGTGGGCCCCCCAGCCGCAGTTTGGCCACCCCTGCCTTATACTTCCAGAGGGCAGCCTTGTTGGCCTGCAGTAGAACAGCTGGATTTGATGCCCAGCAGTACCTTAGAAGGAGAAGAAGAGATTGGATTTATACCCCATGGCCCTTCACTACCCAAGGGAGTCTCAGAGCGGCTTACAAACTCCTTTCCCTTCCCCTCCCCACAACAGGCACACCCTGGGAGGTAGGCGGGGCTGAGAGAGCTCTGACAGAACTGCCCTTGAGAGAACAGCTCTGAAAGGACTTGTGACTCACCCAAGGTCACACCAGCAGCTGCACGTGGAGGAGTGGGGGATCCAACCCGGTTCTCCCAGATCAGAGTCTGCGCTCTTAGCCAAACGTAGAGACCAACAGGATTCTCGGGGCACAAACTTTCGAGAGCCAGAGTCCCCTTTGGAAGACCGACTTGCATTAGAAGTTTCCCTTACTGCTAATTAAGGGAGAGTTGAGCATAGGAAGCTGCCTTTTCCAGGGGTCCATCTATCCGAGTGTGGTCGACTCTGGGAACAGCCGTTTAGGGCCTCGGGCAGAAGCCAAGGTCAGGTTTCTGGAAAGTCCCTATGAATGTCAGGCGGGGGTGGGATGGAAGTATCTTAGCTGGAGGGAGGGAAGCTCAGGGTCAAGGTATGACGTGTGTTCAGTTAAGGAGAGACCATGGAAGGGGGTTGCTTCTCCTCTGGGCTTGTACGCCAGTTCCCACGAAATGCTGCCCAGGATCTTGAAAGCCTCTTGCCGACACTGGGGCGTCAACTGTAATCTGCGGGAAGCCTTTCTTTGGCGAAACGGTTCCCGGGAACACGGCGGCTTCTGCATGTCCAGCTTCTCATTATAACGTGGTTCCGTTGCACCGCCTAGCACCGGACTTTCACCCCCGAGCTGTCTCCAGGCCAGCTGTGATGAGGTCACGGCTGCTGTAGCCACAGCTGCAGCTGCTCTTTCTGTCAGAGGGGGGCTGTGAATGGGCGACGGATGCCGTGTATTTCGGCTCTCTTCCTACTGTGTGTGTTAAAAACCCAGGCACCCCTGTAGAGACAGTTGTCGCTCTTGTTCAGCACTCTATGCTGTAGTTAAGAAATAGTGTAGGAAATTTATCCTGCCCACCCCACCACACCCCTGAATTGCGGCGTGGCAAGGGAGGAGCCCCACAGGTCACCTTTATTCCCCCACCCCATAGCACGTGCCTCCCTTTCAAGCATGAGAGCCAACATGTCTGTTGTAGTGGTTGGAGCGTTGGGCTTGGATCTGGGAGACCCAGGTTTGAATCCCCACGCTGCCACGGAAGCTCGCTGGGCGACCTTGGGCCAGTCTCACACTCGCAGCCTCACCTGCTTGGCAGGCTTGTTGTCGCGAGGATAACCGGAGGGGAGTGACGTAAGACACCTTGGGTCCCTAGCGGGGAGCAGAGCGGGACATAAATGCAGTAAATAAGCACGTCTGCTGACCGTCCCCAGACGCTTGGTGGCAGGAAAGGTCTTCAGATCGCGTTCAAGGGACCGCTTTAGCAGTATTGCTTCAGGTTTCTGTATCTGGGTGGCTGAACTGTGTTAACTCATCCGGCGTCTGTAGACTGTGTGTGGACTTGTGTGTTAAGCAATAGCGTGAGAATCCAAGAATGTTCTTGCGTCCATTTTCCCTCCAGTATGGTGTCTCGTTTTTGTAAACTGGCTCTTCTTCTCTCCCAAGTCCCAGCGACCAAGCTCAACACGCTGAGCAAAGCCAACCTGGGCCAGAGTGTGACCAAATACGACCTCCTGGTCTGGTTTGAGATCAGCGAATTGGAGCCCACCGGAGAGTGAGTGTCGCTTGCCTGGTGCCGTGTTTTGCTGCGTCCAAATGGCCGGCGCGACGGCCTGACCTGCTGACCGGGAGGTGGGAGGCCGGGATTTCAGGGGAAGGCAATAAGGAAATAAAAATGGAATGTATTGTTAGGACTTCAGCTAGTTCACTTCTGAAGCTTCCAGCCCTTGCTCTTGCAAGAACGTGCTTGATTGTGCCCAGGGAAATGCCTGCTAAAATGCTGGAAAGGTGGCTGGACGAGATATTTAGAGGTGAGGGGCAGTGTTCCCTCAGAGCTGAGTTAGTGTGAGCCAGTTCACAGTTTTTTAGCCTCTGGCTCACACATTTCTGTCTTAGCTCAGGAAGGAGGGCTCCAGAGCAAACTGATTTGTGCAGCAGCCAAATCGCTCCCTCACAACTTTAATGCCAGGAGCTCACTAAGTAGAACTTTTGCTCACAAGACTACTCCACAGCTTAGAGGGAACATTGGTGAGGGGCAGGGCTTCAGTGACCTCCCCAGGACTAGCAAAACTAGAACAAATTACAGAAACTGAAATTCCTGTGTTTCCTTTCCTGCAGATACATTCCTGCCATCGTTGACCATACGGGGGGGCAACCCTGCCAGGGGACCTTCCTGCTTCACCAGGTAGTCTTGCCTTGAATTGGAGTTGGGCAAAATGCCACCTGCTGTTTCTGTAAGCAAAAAAGATTGTCCGTTTCGGTGGATTGAGATAAACAGTCCACAAGAATAACACGCAATCCCAAGACAGTCTGGTATGAAAAAATATACACAGACGTGTGTTGAATGCCCACAAAATAATACAATGACCAAAGAGACTAGATTAAAGCCATAACATCAATTAGTGTCTGGTAATGAAAAACAACCACTTATTCCTTCACAGAAAAAATACAAAGGTCAATAAAGTTACACATAGCAGTCTGCTCCAAACTGCATGCTTGAAAATAAGTGAAGAGACCTTGCCCGAGTAGATTAACAGAAAAGTAAATCAATGAACTCCTGCTAACCTAGCAGTTCGAAAGCAAGACATTGCAAGTAGATAAATAGGTACCACTTCGGTGGGAAGGTCACAGCGTTCCGTGCGCCTTGGTGTTTAGTCATGCCGGCCACATGACCACGGAAACGTCTTCGGACAGCGCTGGCTCTACGGCTTTGAAACAGAGATGAGCACCGCAACCCTAGAGTCGGATTCGACTGGCTTTCGAGCAAGGGAACCTTCGGACAAGGTCTCCTCACTTATTTTCAAGCATGCTGCTATGTGTAACTTTATTGACCTTTGTATTTTTCCTATGAAGGAATAAGTGGTTGTTTTTCATTACCAGACACTAAATGATGTTATGGCTTTAATCTAGTCTCTTTGGTCATTGTATTATTCTGTGGGCATTCAGCACACGTCTGTGTATATTTTTTTCATACCAGCTGGATCGAGATAGCCAGATCTTTTCTGCTGCCGCCGCCGTGGTCACAGCCTAGCAAGTCAGTCTTTGCATCTTGTCTCGCACTTGGATTCCATTGACTCCAGCACAAGCTGGAACCCTTAAGGGGAATACACAGAGAACCAGGAGACTTTGAGGGACGGGGAGAGCCAAGTTGATAAATATTGGTCTTTCTGTTTTCGCTTCCGTCGTGGACGGGCATGGTATCTTTCCCTGCTGAGATTTGGGATAAAATCTGTTTTATGGAGGGGGTGGAAGGTTTCCTGTAACGATTCTGTCCCGATTCTTTTGGGAAGTTACTTGATAAAATGAGGAGGATGTCTTAAAAGGGTGTGCTTTGGTGAATGGGCTGTGGCTCAGGGGTAGAATATCTGCTTTACATGCAGAAGTTCCCAGGTTTATTCCCCAGCATCTCCAGTTAGGAGGATCAGGCGGTAGGTGATAGGAGCGATCCCTGCCTGAGACCCCGGAGAGCCCCTGCTGGTCAGAATAGGACTCTGATGAAGGCTCTGACTCAGTACAGTAGTAAGTTTTATTCACGGTCATTGACCAGCACATAGTACACCCAACGGCATATCTTGCAACATCAATGATACATATGTCATTAAAATAGAAGAAGAATTTTAAAAGCAGGTTTTTAAAAAGGAAAAAAAACCCATAAAAACCATGATAATTAAAATTAATAAAACTAAATCTTAATTCTCGGGGGGAGATCCTACACCAAGCTAAGATTTGAGTGAACATCGCAGTGTTCATGTTGCACACAGCTATAACATGCCTTCATCCCCCCCCACACACACACACACACCCTCCCAAGATTGTGGATTTATCTAGCATGTACTCAGGCTGACCATTCTCATGAGACTGATGACATTTGAATGAAACTGAACCTTTTTACTAAACTAGAGTCGTTTTACTAAACCAGTGATATCCAAGATGTTTGTTTTGAAGCATTCATCCTCAACTTTCTCAAGTGCTGTTCATAAAAACAAATCTCACTTTAAAAATCACATGATACAAAAGTAAACAAAACAGAACCAGTTAAATCCACTACAAACAAAACCCATCATATCAAAACTAAAAACAGCAGGACAAAATTGCTACAGTCATCAACAAATACTCAACAGATCTTAAGATGAACACGGCCAGAAGTACACCCCAAAAGAAGGAGACAGAGATGCATTGCCACCAGCAAGAAGGCCTTGTAGCACAGGTCTGCCGGGGTAGACTGGGAGGACAAAACGGCCAGGAAAGGACCCCACCCATAGACTACCCCACCCACTCCTAGGGTTGCCAACCTCCAGGTGGGTCCTGAAGATCACCCAGGATCACATCTTCACAGTACAGTCATTTGTTGGACAAAAGGGCTGTTTTGGAGGGTCAGCTCAGCTGTACTGTACCCACTGAGGTCTGTCTCCTTCCCAAACGCCACTGTCCCTAGGTTCCACCCCCCAAACCTTCAGGGATATTCCAACCCAGATTTGGCAACCCACCCCACCCACAAATAGGGTTGCCCAGAAATCTCCCACTATTAACATTTGATTCTAGCTGTAGCTGAAGAAGTGAGAAGTGACTCACAAAAGCTAAACCCCTGCCACCAATTTCGTTAGTCTTTAAGGTGCTACTGGACTCTCTCGCTCTTTTCAATTGATCTCCAGAGGACAGAGATCAGATCCCCTGGAGGAAATGGCTGTTTTGGAGGGCATACTCTCTGATCCTGCACCCTGCGAAGGTCCCTCTTCCACCCCCCACGTCTCCAGGTACTTCCCCATCCAGAGCAGCCACCCCTACCCCCAAAAGGGAGAAAGAGCCTGCCCTGCCAGCCCCACCAATCTTGGCCAGCAGGCATCACCTGGGTTTGGTGAGGCTGCATGCTTCCTTCCCTACCTGGCACCTGCCCCCACTTGCTCCAAGGGACACCCTCTTGCTTGGGGCCAGAATAGCCCCAGATCAGGCAGCCCCTCGGGCCATCGACCCACCAGGCCTTTGTACAGTGGTCTTGAGGGCCAATCTGGCCCTGCATGCCTGCCCAAACCTCTGATGGTAGTACAACACGAATGAAGACCTTTCCGAGCCAACTCAAAGTTGCAGGTAGGTTCATCCAGCAGTTAATGCCATGCAATGGTTTCAATGTTCTATTAGAACACGGGAGCCTAAGGTTCAAATCCACGTTCTGTCTTGAATCCTGTTGGGTGACCCTGGGCCGGCCAAGGTCTCAGCTTAACTTACCTCACAGGGGAAGGAAGAACCACACATGCTAAAAATGTACTGGGTCTGTGTTGGAGAAGACTGCTGCTGTTGGAGGATTCTCGTGCAGTTCGAAGATTTGGGTTACCAACCGTACATCATCAGAAAAGAATCGCAACCACTACTGGATATTGCAGCACACTCAAAATGAGTTAAGAGGCAGAAACCAGAATCTCAGATATATGTTTAGACTTCATCTGGGCTTCTATATTCTGTCATTTTAGCTGCTGATGGCACCGATTGAACCTGGGACCTTCGGCGTTTCAACCAGATGCTTTACCACTGAGCCACAGCCCCTTTGAAGGATGGAGATGTAGCAGAAAGTAAAGGGTGTGTGTATTAAGGGTGCCTTTCATCATATTGAAAGCGTACACATTTTTAAAAATGGAGCACTTGTTCCATGCATGCTTTGCAATAGGTAATCATTAATGCTCAAGCAGGTATTCATCATTATGGAGAAAGAGGAGATTGGATTTATACCCTTCCCTTCACTACCTGAGTCTCAGAGCAGTTTACAATCACCTTTCCCTTCCCCTCCCCACAACAGACACCCCATGAGGTAGTTGGGGCTCAGAGAGCTCTTTCGAGGACTGCTCTTGAGAGAACAGCTCTGAGAGAACTTGTGACTGACCCAAGGTCAGACCAGCAGCTGCATGTGGAAGAGTGGGGAATCAAACCTGGTTCTCCCAGATTAGAGTTCACGCACTTAACCACTACACCAAACTGGCTGTCTTCTGGAAGTCCAAGGGGTTGAGATACTACCTGCTAGCCCCAGTTCCAGCTTCCACACATACAAGGCTTGATCCTTACAAAGGCCTAAATGCATCTGAGTTCATCCCCTGTATAGATATGACCTCAAATATGTGGAGACCTCAAACATGTAGAGACTCACACATTACAAAGTACTTGTGCCAAACGTGGGTCCTGCTAGGTTTGCCAGCTCCAGGTTGGGAAATCCCGGGGGATTTGGGGGCAGAGCCTTGGAAAGGCAGGATTTGCTGTTTTCTCCAGGAGAACTGATCTCTGTAATCTGAAGATCTGTTGCAATTTCAGGAGCTCTGCAGGCCTGACCTGGAGGTTGGCAGCCCTAGGACTCCGACCAACTGCTATCCTCTTGAGAGTTTCATGCTTGCAA
>NW_015177025.1:798613-811017 GCF_001447785.1 Gekko japonicus | reverse complement strand
GCAAGTTTGGTCTTTGGGCTGCCGCTTGAGTGTGGTCTTGTTCTTGAGTTTTGTGTCCTTGCCCCGTCTCCCTCTTGGCTGTTCTGCTTCTGGCTGCACTAATGAAAGCTTTCTGTGTCTTCACAGGCTCTTTCTTGATAAGGATATGCCTAGGTATTTTCTGTTTTGCTTCCTTCGCACATAAAGGGTTCTGCTCCATTAGAATGCTTTATGTCTCTTGCGTTGCTTTCCTCTCCCAGCACGGGCCCTTTGCTAGCTCCCTGGCTCTGCCGCGTAGGCGGGGCATTCTTGACGGCCTCTCCCGTCTGCTCTCCCTCTGATGGACCAACACAGAGCCCCGCTGCCTTTCCTTTCCTTGCATTCCTCCACCTCAGCCTTTCCAAAGCACCTGTAGGATTGCCTAGAAGTCCCCCCCCCCCCGGCCCCCTCTCACCTTCTTCCTTCCTCAGCCAGCTGGGCCAGGGCTGCCATAGGAACGAAGGCATGGGACTCAGCTGGAGAAGAGCCCACGGTTGCTCCTCTGAAGCTAAGCGTGGGAGAAACTAGGTGACATTCCATGCACACCACAGCTTCTTTGGAGGGAAGGGTGAATCAAATGTAATAAGCCCATTAGAAGAAGAAGAAGAGATTGGATTTATGCCCCGCCCTTCACTACCCAAAGGAGCGGCTTACAATCTCCTTTCCCTTCCCCTCCCCACAACAGACACACCCTGTGAGGTAGGTGGGGCTGAGAGAGCTCTCTCGAGGACTGCTCTTGACAGAACAGCTCTGAAAGGACCCAAGGTCACACCAGCTGCTGCATGTGGAGGAGTGGGGAATCAAACCCAGTTCTCCCAGATTAGAGGCCGCGCTCCTAAACGCTACACCAAACATTTGTTTGCCTGTTTGACAGAAACAAAACAGAGGTGAAATATGTTGTCGAAGAGGCAGAAGAGTTGAATGGGACAGCAGGAGGGGGACATTGCTACTGACGTCTGACTCTTAACACAGAGCTTCAGGTCTCATCCGGGCAACCCAGTGCCGTTTTGTCAGTTCCCCTCCAGGGTGACTGTCGCAGCCTCGGATTGGCTCACCCTGCAATGCACCCTGTATATTTAAAGCTATATCCCACTTTTCTGATTTCTCTCTTTTTATATTCTGCTCTCCTTCTAAAGAGCTCACAGCAGGGCGTGCGTGGAGGGGCAGGCCACGCAGTAGATAGTTAGAGGACCTTCTGTTCGGGGTGTAGAAGATTATAGCTTCAGTCTGTAATTAAAAGGAAGATCTTGGGAAAGATCTTCTCTTCCCAGGAGGATCCCAAAGAACCAGACAGAGAACCCAGTACTGCAGTGGACCAAGGATCTGACTGCGTACAAGGCACCTGTGTGTGTTCCCATGGTCTGTTCGGTGCAGTGGTTAAGTGCGCGGACTCTAATCTGGGAGAACCGGGTTTGATTCCCCACTCCTCCACTCGCGGCTGCTGGGTGACCTTGGGTCAGTCACAAGCTCTGGCACAGCTGTACCTAAAAGAGCAGTTTGTGTCAGAGTTCTCTCAGCCCCACCCACCTCACAGGGCGTCTGTTGTGGGGAGGGGAAGGGAAAGGAGTCTGTAAGACGCTCTGAGACTCTGAGTGAAGGGCAAGGGGTATAAATCCAATCTCTTCTCTCTTCTTCTATTATCACCTTCTCTTGTATCTTGACAGCAACCCTATGAGGTGGTTTGGGCTGAGACAAGAGTAACTGGCCCAAGGTCACCCAGTGAGCTTGATGGGTGGATAGGGATTTGAACCGGAGTCTCCTTGGTGTAGTTCCTGTGCACTCCCAAGAACTGCGCTCTATTCTGCCATGAAGGCGCTCGCAGCAGCTTAGCTCTGGTCATTCCATAACTCCAGAACGTTCCAGCTGGGATCCTGATTTCCTCCTCTCCTTCCCTCTGTTCTGCATGTTACCTTCTTCCCACTGCTCTTTTCTTTCTCTCCGTGTGGGATTTTGATTTCCTCTTGACCCTGGTTTATTTTTGAAACGTCTGTTTGGCGAGCCAAGTTTCTGTTTGCTCCACCCCGTTCATGACCCTCACTAACCTTAGCCTCGTGCTTACTACCAATTTAATTTCATCCCTTCCCCAAAATGCAGCTCCTAACTTTGTTTCAAGAAATCCGTTTGCAGAGACGGACAGGTATAGGACTTGCCACAACTGATATGGGTCAGGGCCCAGGGAGCTGACCGGGCAGGGGGAGCGGTGAGGTGGTTTTGCTGAAGAACGAGGAGATGTGTCGTCCCAGTCCCTGGGATGGGAGCACCACATTAGAACAGAAGGTCAAGAGCTGCAGTAGGTAGAGCTGAATGGCTCAGAGCTCCGGTAGGGTGCCAAGCCCTCTGAGACGCTTCGTGGCCCAGAAGCAGCCGCCCTGGGAAGCTCCTGAAGAGGGGCCATGAGAGAGCCTCTGCTCGGGAAGCGGAAGGTTCTAGGTTCAATCCCCGGCATCTCCAGTTAAAAAGGACCGGGCAGGAGGTGATGGGAAAGACCCGAGGCCCTGGAGAGCCGCTGCCAGTCCGAGTAGACGATACTGATGGTCCGATGGTCCGATTCAGTATAAGGCAGATTCGTGTGTTCTTGTCTCTCTGTTCAGGGCCTGGCTGGCCGTCCGCATCTTTCTTTAGGTGGGGCGTGCATCCTTCCTAACCCGGAGCCTCCCACGGGGAGAGCTTTGGAGAGCAAGACCTGTAGTGTTTTTTCCCTGCCTCCCTTGTCCTTGACAGTTTTGAGGTTTTGGTTCTCCCTCGGCTGGCTTTGCAGCGGTTGCCGTGGTGAAGTCTGGTGCTCTTCCTCCTCCTCCTCCTCCTCTCTGCAGTCCTTCAGCCTCCCCTTTCCTTCGGCACTCTCGCTGTTAGGATAGAGGTGTCTTTGCAGCCTAGTTCACGTGTAGTTCAGAACGCTTCTGTGATGTTGGGAGGAGGCCTGGGCGCTGCCCGGAAGGTGGGGCGTTTCACAGCGGGGTTCGTGGGTAAATACATGGTTCCATGAAAGTGGGGAAGAATCCGGGTACATGGGCACAGTTGACATCTTTAAAATAGTGCTCCTAGTGCTGGGTTGTTTGCCAGGGCAGGGAATGGATTTCTTTTTTTCTCCTTGCTCTCATGCTTGGTACAGTGTAAAGGGACCTTCTTCTCCAAGAAGAAAGCAGGGCAGGGGGCACGCCATCAAGAAAGCAGGGCCCTTCTAAGCTCGCCCTGAAGTTTTTTGCTACAGTAATTGAGAGTGTGTGCCTCTGTTCCTGTGGAATGACATCCCAGGGAAAGGTGTGACGGCAGCGTCCTGAGCTGGGCTCCCAGGGTGTGTGTGTGTGTGTGTCTCAGCTGAGCACCTGTTGTGTCCCTTCCAGGACTTTCTACCGCTTTGAGGCGGTTTGGGACAGCTCCCTCCACAATTCCCTCCTCTTAAACCGAGTGACGCCCTACGGAGAGAAGATCTACATGACCCTGTCTGCTTACCTGGAGGTGAGTGTGTGTTGCGTCTCCCGCTGTTCGGGTCTGCGCAGGGGTCATTTGGTAGAAAAAGAGGTGCAGGAGCTTATTAACACAACTCATTAGCATAACTTATTTGCATATGCCACGCCCCCTGGCATCACCGGAAGTGTGTCAGAAGACAACACCCACCAGTCAGGCTCCACTGGACTGTTTTGGATTCCTAGCTATTGGGGGGGAACATGCAGATCTGTCCTCAGAGGAGGGAGAGCTTGTACCTGAATAAAACCTGGTCTTAAAGGTGCCACTGGACTGTTTTGGATTGCTAGCTATTGGGGGGGGGGACGTGTAGATCTGTCCTCGCAGAGGAGGGAGAGCTTGTACCTGAATAAAACCTGGTCTTAAAGGTGCCACTGGACTGTTTTGGACCAGGGGGCTGGGGGGGGGGCTCTGCAGCTTACCTGGCTGCTTCTTGCTCTGACTGAGGGCTGCTGGGAGCAGGGGGTGGGGCTTGTTGCATGTGCCCGCCCCCCTGGGCTCTTTACTGCCGGAGCTCCTCTCCTGTGCGCTCCTGCAGGAAATGACCCCTGGGTCTGCGAAAGGAGAGAGGAGGCCACTGTGAATGTCGGTCCCTGCTGGGGGAAGGCGGTCAGTGACTCTCTTTGACCTCCTCGCACGTCTTCCGGTCCACAGCATGACATCTTACGTATGCCGGATCTTTTTCTTTTCTCCATGTTTAATTTTTGAGTCTGCCTTGTAAAACAAAAAAATAATAATGGAGAAACGGATCAGTGTTGCGCTTCAATGCAGATCGATCCAGGTGGGTCGTCGTGTCGGTCTGAAGCAGTAGAACAAAGTTTGAGTCCAGCGGGGGCACCTTTGAGACCCACCAAGTTTTATCCAACTTAAATGCAGACAGACTTAAGCCTGTTGAATCCTGCAGAAGAACTGGGTGCTTGAAAAGAGTCAGCTGCCTCGCCAGTTGAAATTGGTGGGGCTTCAATGCTGATTGGATGAGGCCTGCTGGGACTTGAACCTTGTACCCCACAGATGGTCCATCGTGGCCTGGAGTGCCCAGATAACAACATTAAACCGCCCGATGCAATGTACTAAGCTTGTAGAGTAAAGAGAACCAGCAGTGATAAAACCGCATCCAAGCTGCAGTGGGCCATTATCACTGGTGATTAAATTTCACGTGTGTGACTGCAGAGCGCTTGCCTGTGCGTGAGATTTGATCAGAATGTTAAAACACTCAAATCCTGCAGGAGGCGCTGGGTCATTTGGAACCAGGTCTGGTCCTGTCTTTGCTGGCCTGTCGTTCCACACAGTGACCAATGGCTGAATGAAGCCAAACATACCGTTAGATGTTGGGGGAGAGACTGGGCATGCGAGAAGAGCGGCACACATTTGCCCTGGTTTAGTGGAGAAATCGCCATCCGAGGTCTCTTCCGCTTCCTTCCAGCTTGACCACTGCATCCAGCCAGCTGTCATCACCAAGGATGTCTGCATGGTCTTCTACTCGCGGGACGCCAAGATCTCCCCCCCTCGCTCATTGCGCACTCTCTTTGGCAGCGGCTATTCCAAATCCCCGGATTCGTAAGTTGGACAACGTGTCTCCCGCCTGCATGTTGCTCGTACGGCCAGAAGGAGGCGGGCTTAATAATAACGGGAGGCTCAGCCCTACAGTATTCGGCTCCACTGGTGGCAGAGCCAAGGAGTCCCTGGCTTCTTGGTTCAGAAGGCATCTGTGGCGGCCTCTTACTTGGGAGGACTGGTTTTCACTTTATATGCGTTCCTCTTTTGTAAGCTGGGTATTTTCTGCTGCCACCAGGGATTTAAGGACTTCCAAACCTTCTCTCCTTTGCTGTTGGTAATGTGACCCAGAGTCTGGGCTTTTCAGGGATCTGTGTGGTCCTGAGGAAAGATAGAACTGAATTCTGGGATAAACTTGAACAAAAGATGATTTATTGAAATAAGAACAAAATGTGAGGTTGGTTATTCTGTAACTGTTTGGGAATAAGGGACTTGTAAATATATCTGTCAAACGTATCGCACACACTCTCCTTTTGACATCAAGATCCCACTCTGACAGGAATCTCTCACATAAGCAGCCACACAGGCTAAGCTCTTGGTAATTTTAACTTCCTTCCAGATCTTTAGAGTCTCACTTTTGAAGACATATATACTGCTCTCTAAATTATTTATTTTCCACACGGACACTGTTACAGGGTTACTGAAATAAAAACGGACAAAACGAGAAAACTTAGCAGCAGAATCCAGTGAGCCGCAGCATCTCGACTTAGCTGAACTTTTGCTGCTGGTTTGACTTTAGTTTTCTTTCATGCTGCCAATTGCCTTAGGCACTTTTCATGTCGTGTGCCAGAAGGGCCTTTTTCACTCAGCACTTAAAACTCAAGGACTCAATTAGTTACCAGGCAAAGGGAGTGGCATGACAGAGGTGCCACCACCAAGAAGGCTGTGTTGAGAGCCAGGTTGGCATAGTGGTTAAGAGCAGCGGACTCTAATCTGGGAGAACCGGGTTTGATTCCCCACTCCTCCACGTGAAGCCAGTTGGGTGACCTTGGGTCAGTCACAAGTTCTCTCAGAACTCTCTCAGCCCCATCTACCTTCGTTGTGGGGAGAGGAAGGGAAGGTGATTGTAAGCCTCTGTGAAACCCCTCCGGGTAGTGAAGGGCGGGATATAAAACCAGCTCCTTCTCTTCCTCCTCTTCCTCTTTCACTTCTGAGGGCGAGGCAGGCAGATTAGCTCAGCAATTGAACTTCAGAGAAATAAGAGAGCTGCTACTCAGAAAGTTGGAATCACGCCAGCAGCTTTCATTTCAGAATCGTCCTGGAGACCTTTAATGTATTTTGTTTCCATTTTAATTTTTTTTAAAGCAGCCTGAGAGGAGAAACTTGTTTTAATGAGACGTGCACTGTGTTCACATGGTGAGGAGGTTATAACCGTGGCATCTGATCTGACCATTCACGTGATTAAAACCTAGTTTGTGTGAATTGCCCCTCCTGTTTTGAACGAGGTGCTCTTCCATGAGGTGCTCAAGAGGTTCTAGTGGCCTGGTCTCTAGCTCTTGGGTTTATTTCTCAAAATATGATTTTGTTTTCTTCACACGGTATTGTTTTGTTTTGTGTGAAACAGCAATCGAGTAACTGGAATCTACGAGCTAAGCTTGTGCAAAACGGCAGACACAGGCAGCCCAGGTAAGAACACCCACGACTTGCGTGTACGTGTGAATGTATGCTAGCATGCATGGGGAGGGCAGGGGCCATGGCTCAGTGAGAGAGCCCCTGCTTGGCATGCAGAAGGTCCCGGGTTCAATCCCCGGCACCTCCAGTTAAAAAGGACCAGGTGGTAGGTGATGCAGAAGGACCCCACCTGAGTTTTTTCCTGAGACCCTGGAGAACCACGGCCAGTCTGTGTAGACAAGATGGGCCTTGATGGACCAGGGGTCTGTTTCCAAATAAGGTAGCCACACGTGAGAGTTCCATTCAGGAGAGGGGCCATGGGTCAGTAGCAGAGCACCTGCTTGGCATGCAGAAGGTCCCGGGTTCAATCCCCAGCATCTCCAGTTAAAAGGACCAGGTGGTAGGTATAAGACTTCTGCCTGAGACCCTGGAGAGCGGCTGCCAGTCTGAGTAGACAGGACTGACCTTGGTGGACCGAGGGCCTGATTCAGTCTAAGGCAGCTTCATGTTAGTCTTGGACCGTTATAAAGGAAGAAAGTGGGAAGCCACTGATGCGGCTCAACCCAGGGAAGGGAGGAGGATGGACATGGTCTGGGGACGAGTGGGAAGTGGCAGCATTATTGGTGGCCTCTAGTGTGGTTTTAAAGGTAAAGCCGCGGAGGCTCAGAGGTTAAGACGCTGAGCTGCAGACCGGAAGGTCGGTAGCTCGGCAGTTCAAAACTCCAGTGCCAGGGGATGGAGTGAGCGCCCGTCTCTGGCCCCAGCTCCTGCCAGCCTAGCAGTTCAGAAGCAAGAAATTGCAAGGAGTTTAAATAGGTACCGCTTTGGTGGGAAGGGAACAGGGTTCCGTGTGCCTCGGCATCTAGTCATGCCGGCCACATGACCACGGAGAAGTCCTCTTCGGCTTGGAAACGGAGACGAGCACCGCATCCCTAGAGTCGGATCCGACTGGCTTTTGAGGGAGGGAAACCTTTACCGTGAGTGTGGTTTTGTTTCAGTGGCTGCTAATTTGAGCTCATTGCTCCTCAGGAATGCAGAGGAGGAGGAGGAAAGTCCTGGACACTTCAGTGGCCTACGTCCGCGGAGAGGAGAACCTGGCAGGGTGGAGGCCCCGGGGGGACAGTCTCATTGTGGAGCACCAGTGGGAGCTGGAGAAGCTGGAACTGCTGCACGAGGTGAGTGACGGGAAGCGACATCGCAGTGCAGCCTTCCGGAAGAGGCGCCCCGGCCCATTTCCCCTCCCTGGGACGCAGCCCAAAGGACAGCCGCTGTTGCAGGTTAAATCCTGAGTGGTGAGATGTCCCGTCCCTGCGTGGCCTGTCCCTGCTCGGGGCTTTTGGAATGTCAGGGGCTTGGGAGGAGGGCAGACGGACCGGCTGATTAGGGTATCGTGGGGGCAAGAAAAGTCCTCGAGTGCCGTTTCTGTCGCCGCTCAGGTGGAGAAGACCCGCCACTTCTTGCTGCTGCGAGAGAAGCTGGGCGACGCCATCCCCAAGTCCCTGAGCGACTCGCTGTCCCCCAGTCTCAGCAGCGGGACTCTCAGCACCTCCACCAGCATCTCCTCCCAGATCTCGTCCACCACCTTCGAGAGCGCCGTCACGCCCAGCGAAAGCAGCGGCTACGACTCGGCAGACATCGAGAGCCTGGTGGACCGGGAGAAAGAGCTGGCGACCAAGGTGCGGAAGGACGGCAGCTGGCAGGAAGCCGCTTACGTTTAGTGCCCTTCCCGTCTAAAGGGGTCGATTCCGTCGGCAACTTGAGACCAGCCTTTCTGCTCGTTGAGAGCATTTTTCTTGGTTGTCGTTGTCAGGCTCTTGGGTTTCGTTTTGCTGTTGAATTCTTTGTTAGCCAACTTGGGCAGGCTGAAAGGTAGGGTGTCAACGTGTGTCAATCAAGAAACAAAACTCTGCAAGGAAGACTTGGCTGAGGCAGTCGGCTGGCCAAGGCCGTGGAGCGAGCGGCTGTTCGAACCGGGACGCCCATTCGTATTTCCTCTGAGGGGCATACATGAATGGAGCAGTTCCGTTTCCCCGCGCTCCGCCCCTGCCGGCCAGCGAAATCCATTAGGCTGAGCCCCAAAATCATCCAGAGAGCTTTGTGGCCCAACCATGGGTGTGAACCCAGATGTCATCACCAGTTTGAATCCAGGGCTCTGACCACATTTTTTTGTCTTGTGGGCCTCACTGGTGCTCTCTGATGTTGGAAAATCTGGAATATAGTGACGATCAGGAGCCCGGGAGGTGCCTGTCTGCACTGTGGTGGCCCTGTAGGGTCGGCTTCCGTGGGCCGTCCGCATATTTATGACTCTTCCTATTGGGGAAGGGGGAGCTGTCAGCTGCCATTGTGGTGTGGGTGTGAGCGTCTCTGTGCCCTTGGCTTGGTGCCCAAGGAAGACAAAGTCTAGAAAATATACAGATATTTTTTATTATAGCTATATACACATTTTAATAACAGAAATCTGCAAAGGAATCTAAACGCACCAGCAGCAAAGAATAATAAAAGCAGGCCGTAAAAAGCTGCATGTCAGGGAAAAAAGCAATCAGACTAGCCATTGGAAGCCATCAAATCCTGCCTTCCAAAATAGGAGTGTTCAGGTATGTGAAGTCTTCAGGGAAATGTCATCTGGGCCCTCAGGGCCCTGGCAAACAGCCTTCCCACCTTGGCTAACCTGTATTAAGGATATTAGTACAGAGCAATTTGCTTTCCCACCAGGGCTAGCTGTCGGTCATAGAGAAAGTTTCCCTGGCCTCTCCTCCTTTTTCACATCTCTAGATTCCTTCCCAGAGAAGATTGAAAATGACATCTTTGTGCCTGTCTGTCTCGCTTTCTTTCCAGTGCCTGCAGCTTCTCACTCACACTTTCAACCGTGAATTTAACCAGGTCTACAACAGCATCAGTGATTGTAAGGTACGCGGACAGTGGTTTGCTAAATACAGAGCAGTGGACCTTGGGTAAAAATGCCAGAGGCGTGGTTTTTTTAAATTATTTAAAAGAAGTCATACTTTAGTCCAACTTGCACAAAGCTCACTGGCAAACTTTTTCTCCTGCTAGCTGTCTGATATCTCTCCACTTGGACGGGACCCATCGGAATCGAGTTTCAGCAGCGCCACCCTGACGCCTTCCTCCACCTGCCCCTCGCTGTCAGACTCGCGGTGCAACTCTGTGGATCAGAAGTGAGTTGAGCCGATGGGAGACTCTCTCTCTTCATACCTCCTCTGGCATCCCTGTCCCTCAGTGGGCAGGTTACAGAGCCCACCACGCCTTTCTGTGTCCTCCCCCCCTCCCATCATCGTTTCATCTTTCTCTGCTGATTTTGGGGAATGGAAATGAATTTATGCAACTGAGCAGTGTTCCCTCTAAGCTGAGTTAGTGTGAGCCAACTCAGTTTTTTAGCCTCCAGCTCACACATTTTTGTCTTCGCTCAGGAAGGAGGGCCCCAGAGCAAATTAATTTATGCAGTCGCCAAATCTCTCGCTCACAACTTTAATGCCAGTAGCTCACAAAGTAGAATTTTTGCTCACAAGACTCCAGAGCTTAGAGGGAGTATTGCACCTGAGTGGAAGACTAAAACAAGTGGCTCGGAATCTTGGTTTGGATTCTAAACTGTGGTTTGCACAAACCGCGGTTGGGTGCAATGAATGAAGCTGATTGTCTTCATCAACCTTGGTGGTTGCTTGGTCAAGCGAAGCATTTTTTTCTCCTCTTTTGTTTTTTTGTTTTTTTAAAAGGACTCCGGAAGCCAATTCTCGTGCCTCCAGCCCTGGCGCGGAAGGCGAGTCGTTCCAACTGATGCCCCCCATCGAAGCTTCCTACTTGGCCAGGGCCGGCAAAAATGAGTTTCTGAACCTTGTTCCTGATATCGAGGAAATCAGACCTGGGTGAGTCTCAGGGTTCAGACCGTACCAAGTGAGAACGGTAAACTCCGTGGGGAGGGAATGTCCGTCTCCCCAGTTCTAACTAAAAACACAGATTGCGGCCGCTCTGTTGGTAACTACGTGAGCTGTCATGGCGGCTGGGTTCCCCCCCCCCAAGTGAACTTGTGTCCTTGAATTACGGGAACAAAAGCCAGGTTTGGGCTGAGAAGGCTAGCTCAGAATCTGGCCTCCTGGCCTGACCGTCCCGCCAAGCTGGCTTTGCCGGAGCTTCCCAAAGGGACCTTCTCCTCCCCCCCCCCCCGTGTCCTCCCCGGAGCCATAGGTTCATTGCTGTCAGGAGAGCCCTCTCCAGCCCAGGCGCTTCACCCTACAAATCCCCCTCCTCTTCGTTCATCTCCAGCTCTGTGGTCTCCAAGAAGGGCTACCTACACTTCAAGGAGCCGCTTTCTCCCTCGTGGGCCAAGCACTTCGTGGTGGTCCGTCGCCCGTATGTCTTCATCTACAACGGCGACAAAGACCCCGTGGAAAGGGGCATCATCAACCTCTCCACGGCTCAGGTGGAGTACTCAGAGGATCAGCAGGCCATGGTGAAGGTCAGTCGCAGCTCCCTGGAGCACAAAGCCAGCCTTCCTTTGAGGGCTGTGTGGGTCATTTCCCCTCTTTGTCTCGGAAGAGAGAAGGGGAGCCTTTGGTCTGGTCTGTGCACTCGGTTTCTTCTTGGGTGTAGGGGATTTTTCATGCGTCTTCCCCTAAAATGGTCCTCACTTTTAAGACTGTCTTTGTTTTTTGTTTTTATTATTACATTTATATCCCGCCCTCCCCGCAAGCAGGCTCAGGGCGGCTAACAATGTTTGGCAGAGCGCGCCAGAATCATAAACAATTAAAAACAATTAAACAGTTAAAGCAGTTAAATAATTAAACCATTGAAAATTAAAGCGCTCACAGTATTAAATCGCAATGGCGTGCCATGTCAAGGGGCACCTAAGGATCTCAGTCTCAGAGAGCCAGTTTGGTGTCGTGGTTAAGTGCGCGGACTCTAGTCTGGGAGAACCGGGTTTGATTCCCCACTCCTCCACTTGCAGCTGCTGATGTGACCTTGGGTCAGTCATAAGTTCTGGCACAGCTGTCCTTGAAAAAGAGCAGGTTGTGTCAGAGTTCTCTCAGCCCCTCCTACCTCACAGGGTGTCTGTTGTGGGGAGGAGAAGGGAAAGGAGTTTGTAAGCCGCTCTGAGACTCCTTTAGGTAGTGAAGGGCGGGGTATAAATCCAATATCATCATTTTCTTCTTCTTCTCTGGACTCCACAGGATGGTAAATACAATGTCAGTTAGGCTGGCCTCACACCAGAGATGTTCATTGTGGGCATTGGTGGTCGTGGCGGCAGCTCCTAATTAAAAGCCTGGCGGAAGAGCTCCGTCTTACAGGCCCTGCGGAACTGCACAAGATTGATCTTGTTGATCTTAGAGAGTGATTAAAATGTGGGATTTGCTGCCAGAGAATGTCGTGATGGCCACAGGAACAAACAGCTTTAAAAGGGGATTTGACAGATTTCATGGAGGAGAGGCCTGTCAGCGGCTACTAGCCCTGGTGCCTGAGGGGAACCTCCACATTCAGAGGCACTACACCTCTGAATCCCAGAGCCAGGAGGCAACATCAGGGAAAAGCCTCGGCCTCTATGCCCCATTGTTGACCCTCCAGAGGAACTTGGTTGGCTGCTCTGTGAGACAGGATGCTGGACAAGATCTGATCCAGCAGGGCTTTTAGGTTCTTATGAGTAAACGCAATCGAACCTGTGGCCAGATGGGGTCCCAATTCTGCATCTCTTGTGCTGTAAGACCACAAAGAGTCACTTCAAGAACGTGTCTCTGACTTCTGAACGTGCC